>NW_022991496.1:0-33096 GCF_902827175.1 Gymnodraco acuticeps
CTCTATTCTCCGCCCAATGGCTTTTTGCATTCCTTCACTCTGACCTCACCGTTCCGCTACTTTTTTTTTTTTGGTTCACTCTCTTGCAAGAAGTGAAGGACATTTAAAGAAATGTGAGCAGAGCCACCGACGTCCAAAAAAAATACATTTACACAAAGTAGAAGTACTCAGATCTTGTACTTGAGTAAAAGTAGAAGTACTCAGATCTTGTACTTGAGTAAAAGTAGAAGTACTCAGATCTTGTAGTAAAAGTAGAAGTACTCAGATCTTGTACTTGAGTAAAAGTAGAAGTACTCAGATCTTGTACTTGAGTAAAAGTAGAAGTACTCAGATCTTGTACTTGAGTAAAAGTAGAAGTACTGTAATCTCTGCCTGTTCTGCATAACTCACCTTCTCCTCTCTTGACATTTACTTAACAACACATAAGCCATCCTTGTTAAGACGTATATAAAACATTATTTATTGTCGCTTAAGGATATCGGACTGAATTGAATAATAGTATTGATCTTTTCACCTTAACTTGGAGCCAATCTTTGCACCTTATTTACAATTTCTCTGGCATTTCTTTCCCTCCGCCCCCCTGTATCTCTGCCTGTTCTCACTCCCTTATGTCTTGACATTATTTTCTCAACATATTTGCCATGCACGCAGTTGAAGTGATGTTTAAAGACGTGAGGAATGGGAGAGGAGGGTGAGTCTGTGGGGTGAAAGGTGAAGGGTAATGTCTGGATAATGTCCAGCTTTTGTGTGTTTTCAACGGTGGGGGAATAACTGAGGTTTACAACGACTGCTCCGAGACTCTTTGCCCAGTTCTCTGATTTGTAGCCCTGCATTAAGGTTTGATCTCCGGCTTTTCTTTCAGCTGACAGTTTTATTTAGACCTGTCTCTCTTTGTAGCTCATAAAGCTTTCAAATTAAGCAGCAACTCAACATTATTTTCAGGGAGATTGTGAAAAATGATCTTGGAAGTTTCTGAAATTCCAAGGTGATGTCTTTATATGTCAACAACTCAAAGATGTTCACTCTAACATGTTATGAAACGGAGAAATCTAGCAAAACAAACATATGTTAGAGGCTGACATGATCATTTTCTGACTTTTGCATGACTAACAATAAATTAATAATCTAATTGATTGATTGATCAGCTTTAATTAACCACATCTACACTGCAATTTTTTTTTCTTTTTATTAAATCAGCTGGAAAACACGTTGTCTTTATACTTGCAATATTTTGTACAAGACAAAAGCTGTCTCTGCTGTCAGACGCTCTGTTTGATTGGTCAGATTTCTGGAGGAATTGTACAGTTTTTGATCAACAGAAATATTGCCAAACCCGTTTTTGGTTGCGTTTCCACTAGGGGTAGTTCCGGCTAACGGGTACCTTTTCAGTTTTTCTGTCCCTCCAAAATCGTGGTTCTTTCCGGGCCAACACCGGGCTGAGTATGCTAAACTAGTGACGTGAGTGGCTACAACTACAACACAATGAACATATTTTACCGTGATTTAATTGTAATACACGTTTCAAAATGATGCCGAAGTAACAACATACTGATACCGGTTAGTAAAAACCATGAATTAATGCTTTGACAAGTCTGCAGACAGACGGCAGGCGAAAAACCCTTTTAAAATGTGTGTTTTCTGAATGTAGCTTGGCTAAGCTAACGCAGTATATGCTCCGACCGTCCACACTCACAACAACGGCCTACAGACATAAATAAAGCAGCGACTGTATTCGCCATGACACAGGCAGTCTGTGGTTTGTACTTGTTTAACTTGTGTCTAGTTTCTGAACAGATATGAGGAGCTGTGAGCTCTGAGGGCTAACAGCTAACAGCTGTGTTGGTTTTGTGGTTAGCATTTAAGATGACGTCACGGCTCCGCCTACACTGCGTTACTATAGTTACTGCCCCAGCTACTACACTGTCATGGAAACGCAGCATAAAGTGAGCCAGGCCTACCAAGGCCTAACTATACCGTACTAAGCCATGCGAGGCCCTGCAGTGGAAACGCGCCATAAGAGACAGATAATAAACACAAAGAGACACAAAACAACCACAGAGACAGGTAGGCAATATATAACTAATAGACACAAAGAGACCCTTAAACTAAAATAGGCCAAACAACTATGCTAAATAATAAGAGGGAGAGTAAGAGGGAATCAAACATGATTTAGTAATGGAGGCGGGTGGAGTCCCTATATGGACTCTATCTTCAATGTTCTTATAGAGAAGACTCACTAAATCAAACGTAAACATCATGTTTTATTCCCCTCATATTCTCAGAGCTGCAGATTAAACTTCTACACATCTTTCTTTACTGTCATGATTTATAGTTATTGCTGCAATTTAGCAATGAGGACTGCTCCCATGTTGCTTTAGTATAATCGCTTTACTTCAGCTTTTAACGCCTGGGATTCATCGGGGTGATGACATCTGTACAGCGTCAGATGTGATGCAACAGTGCAGAGCAGGGAGGATTTATCTTTTTAGTGGTGATGCAGAGTGTGTGTGTGTGTGTGTGTGTGTGTGTGTGTGTGTGTGTGTGTGTGTGTGTGTGTGTGTGTGTGTGTGTGTGTGTGTGTGTGTGTGTGTGTGTGTGTGTGTGTGTGTGTGTGTGTGTGTGTGTGTGTGTGTGTGTGTGTGTGTGTGTGTGTGTGTGTGTGTGTGTGTGTGTGTGGTGTGTGTGTGTGTGTGTGTGTGTGTGTGTGTCTTTGTTTTTCCAGACATCATAACAGGAATAGCAAAGTGTCAGTAGAAGACCTCTCCTTAACTTAGTGGAACATGTTTTATGTGCATTAGATTACAGCCATAATGCCGTAAATCATAAAATAAATTAAAACCAGTACAGGCACTTCTTAGAATGATACGTTTAGGTTATTTTACAGAAATTAAATCAATATATACAACAAAAATAATTGGGTTTTTAGTCAAGTGATTCATACAGTAGCTTCACACTTGTGTTAACAAACCCAGATTATAATGTGAAGGATTTGGTTAGTCTCAACATCCCCTTTTTGGTACAATCTTTCTTTTGCAATAAATACATTTTAATCAAATATCACTATTTTAAGCTTGGATTTGGTTGTGTTTCCTCACTAAAGCATTCAAGGACCTTTGGAAATTTGAAAAATGCCAATAAAACTTCATTTTTACATTTTCTGGTTATGATAAATGAAGTTTAAGACACTTTTTCTTTGCAAACCGTAGACGGACGGTCCATCATGGGGTGTCTGTGGGGGTGTGACAGCTAAATGTGGAAATGGGGAACTCCTCTATATTAGCCAGAGAGCAGCATGTTCTCATGACACATATTAATCATTTGGTGCACATGACTCATTAGTGTTAGTATGAGTATAGTCTTCTTTTTTTTTTCGACTGCTGGGAAATATGGTGGTGTAAGGATTACATATTTCTGTAGTCAACCCTAAGAAAGCATTGTCCTGATTCCCTTATACAAACATCCAATGGTCTTTTCCATTAGCTAAGCTAAAGGTGGCTAATGTTGGGCTACAAAGGAACTACAGCACGGTCACATGACTTCACGTCACCACCGCTAAGCTAAAGGAGGCTAATGTTGGGCTATAAAGGAACTACAGCACAGTCACATGACTTCACGTCACCACCGCTAAGCTAAAGGAGGCTAGTGTTGGGCTATAAAGGAACTACAGCACGGTCACATGACTTCACGTCACCCACCGCTAAGCTAAAGGAGGCTAATGTTGGGCTATAAAGGAACTACAGCACAGTCACATGACTTCACGTCACCACCGCTAAGCTAAAGGAGGCTAATGTTGGGCTATAAAGGAACTACAGCACGGTCACATGACTTCACGTCACCACCGCCTAAGCTAAAGGTGGCTAATGTTGGGCTATAAAGGAACTACAGCACGGTCACATGACTTCACGTCACCACCGCTAAGCTAAAGGTGGCTAATGTTGGGCTATAAAGGAACTGCAGCACAGTCACATGACTTCACGTCACCACCTCTAAGCTAAAGGTGGCTAATGTTGGGCTATAAAGGAACTACAGCACGGTCACATGACTTCACGTCACCACCGCTAAGCTAAAGGTGGCTAATGTTGGGCTATAAAGGAACTACAGCATGGTCACATGACTTCACGTCACCACCGCTAAGCTAAAGGTGGCTAATGTTGGGCTATAAAGGAACTACAGCTAGCTTGTTCCTGCAGCTCTATATATGTTGTAGCGTCCTGTTGCATTATGGGTGTTTAACATGGCACCCTTCTACATGGAGAAGCTGTTGCACACGTCACTTTTTATTATCTTATTATTAGTTGCACTCCTGAAATAATGAACACATGATCCAAAGCAAAGATCACACATTGTGCTCCAGGAGATCTTCTAATAAATAAATAAGATTATTGAGGCCTGGTGTTACAGGACTTTATTTCCCAAGCATTATTTCTGAGCATTGGAGAGAGAGTGGAAACATTGCTAAATATATCCGAGATAACTGAACAAACTTCGCTGGAGAGGAAGTGAGAGAGGAAAGAAGAATTTAAGGGGAGGGGAAAGTGAAGTTCCCATTTCTGGTTTCCCACGGAGTCGAGGTCACGTGTGTTTCCCTCAGAGTGGTCAGTGGGATTCAAACTTCCCTCAACGTAAACAACTTGAGGTTTAATTTGGTGTTCCTCCACTAAGTAATTGTGTGTGTGTGCGTGTCCCATGCACAGTAACCTCAACTCCTTTTATCACATTTGAACACACAATAATAACCTGTTCATCGTTTTATGCAATAAAATGCAAGTCAACAGAACATCCAATTCCCAGGATGCTAAACGCTAACATCAAATATCTCTCCTGGAGATTCAAACGCTGATTTCACACCATCACAACAGGGAAAATAGTGCTTGCTTTTAGTGAGGTGATTGCCTTGTTTGTTTAATACAGTGCTGTAAAGAAACAAGTATCAACACTGGAAAAAATGCTGCTCCAAAATCAAGTAAAAGAATAATGAAAACAAGGTGTTTTCGCTTGTAATAAGTACAAAGATCTGCCAATAGAACTTCAATCAGGAGAGACGGCTTTGATGTAAGAATACATATTTATTGCCAGGAATACACAAATGAATGTAATGGAGTTTTGGCGATTAGGCCCCGTTGTGCAGGAGTATCATTCGGGAGGGGAGAACCGATCCGATGAAACCCCCCGGGTTCTAGACCCTGGTGGTGGTGAATGGATAGTTGGGGTTGGTCTGAAGGGGAGGGGCTTAGCTTGACCCTGGTGGTGATGAATGGATAGTTGGGGTTGGTCTGAAGGGGAGGGGCTTAGCTTGACCCTGGTGGTGGTGAATAGATGGTTGGGGTCGGTCTGAAGGGGAGGGGCTTAGCTTGACCCTGGTGGTGGTGAATGGATGGTTGGGTTTGGTCTGAAGGGGAGGGGCTTAGTTTGAGCCTGATGGTGGTGAATGGATGGTTGGGTTTGGTCTGAAGGGGAGGGGCTTAGCTTGACCCTGGTGGTGGTGAATGGATGGTTGGGTTTGGTCTGAAGGGGAGGGGCTTAGCTTGACCCTGGTGGTGATGAATGGATAGTTGGGGTTGGTCTGAAGGGGAGGGGCTTAGCTTGACCGTGGTGGTGGTGAATGGATGGTTGGGTTTGGTCTGAAGGGGAGGGGCTTAGCTTGACCCTGGTGGTGGTGAATGGATGGTTGGGGTCGGTTTGAAGGGGAGGGGCTTAGCTTGACCCTGGTGGTGGTGGTGAATGGATAGTTGGTTTGGTCTGAAGGGGAGGGGCTTAGCTTGACCCTGGTGGTGGTGGTGAATGGATAGTTGGTTTGGTCTGAAGGGGAGGGGCTTAGCTTGACCCTGGTGGTGGTGAATGGATGGTTGGGGTCGGTTTGAAGGGGAGGGGCTTAGCTTGAACCTGGATTCAAAGGGACAGGAGGTGAAAAGGGGGGAGGGATGCGTCGAGTCACCTGAAATGACAGCTGTCAGAGGGGGAGAGCAGATTTTTTTTTTTTAGCGGAGCGCTATGATAGGCTTGTGAGAATAGAGCAAAGTGATTGGTTAAGCTGGGGAGTGACACCCCTGATCACTTATTGAGAGGAGAGAGAGTAGTAACATGGAAATAGGAAATTAAAGAGAAAAGACAGTCTTCCTGGTTGAACTTGCGCTGAGCTTTCACACCTGGGTACTTTTCCCAGGAATAGTTCCGGTAGTTCTTGGGATTTTGCGTTCACACCAAAAAGATCTGGAACTAGAACCTAGTTTTTGCAAACCTTTTCACCCCCGAAATGTACTCCGGTCTCGGGAGAAAAAGGTTCCAATTTCTGATTGGTTTGGCGAATTGCAAACCACGCCCGTAAAACTCCCAAAAGTTTTGTGAAGCCGCCATTTTATTTATTTGCTCGCATTAGCATTATTAGCATTAGCCCAGCGCACCAACGGAGAGAGACTAACTTATGGCAACACAAAAAAAAACGTGGGAGCGGTGGAGATGAGGAGCCGTCGGCGTTCTGGCGATTTACTCGGGACTTCAGGTGGCAGTATTCGCCGTGAAGTTGTTTGCGGCCTGCCAGTAAACCCAAAGCAGAAGAAGAAGAAGAAGAAGAAGAAGAAGTGACGTCAGCGGCTTCATTTGCCTAATCCTCCCCCAAGGAACTTATTCCGGTGTGAACGCGATTTACTAGGACAGTTCCGGGACTAAAGAGTTCTGCGGGACTAAGTACTGGGAACTAAGTACGGCAAAGTACCGGGAACTAAGTACGGCAAAGTACTTGGTGCGAAAGCGGCTAATGTCTGATATGCATTACAAACTCCTCTAAAGATTAACCAACGATCGTAATAGTTGGAGATGATTTGTTCCACCTCTTCTCGACAAACACTCATTAACCCTAACCCTCCTGAGTAAACAAACAGCACGATGCACCTGCTGCCACACACACAGCTTTATGGCTTCAGATGATCCTCCGCCGGCCAAATGGCAGAAATAAAAGAATGTTTGTATTGTTTCCATGGCTTTATACCCCCGATATTGCTCATCTTATCTTATCTGTTATTACCTCAGTGCTATAAAGTACTGATTACATATTCTGCAGGAGGAAAGGACAACAGGCTGTATCTGAACATCTGTATACGCACCTTGATACCTTTACTTAACCACATATTGACATACTTTACTGCATTAATATAACTCCTAAATGACTAAGACTAAATGATACTATGATGTAGTACACTGCTATTAACCAGTTGTATGATCTCAATAACGATAAACTACAATATTAAAAGGACTTGTAATTGGTGTTGATAAAGCAAATAAGTTCTTTAAGTACAATTTTCACATACTTTAGTTTTTCCACTCCCTTATACTTCTACGTACATTTCAGAGGGAAGTAGTGCACTTTTTACTTCATTACACTTCATTGATTAATTACTGGATCATTAGGGCTGATAATAATTGACTTACTGCGTTAAATATATATTTCTGTCTCATCATTTGGTGTTATTGAATCATCTTAAAGTGTCCACGTAACTCTGGATCAAGGTGGGATTAGGAAAGAGGATACGAAAGGGTTAAAGCACTTCATACTTCTACTTGCACACCAAAGGGAAATACTGTACTTTGTTTCTGGATCATTAGGGCTGATAATAATTAGTATTTCTGTTGTTTTGTTGGATAAGAAAGTGTTAAAGTCTGACAGCTGAGTATTTATATTTACTTTGCACCTGTACTTATTATTTCAAAGATAAGCACAGTTCAAAATATATTTGTGTAGATTTGTTTATAGAGCCTGTATGGAATATTGTGATTTAATGTCACATTGTTTGCCTTTCTTCTTATAGTTTCTGTAATCATCCGTAATCTGCGTATTATTGCTGTGTTCCCCTTGTTCTTAGTCCACTGTTCACTAGATGAGAGTGGGATAAGAAAGGGTTAAAGTCTGACAGCTGAGACACAGATTAGACCCTCCTTCCTGCAACTCTGCACACATATGCTGCCTCAGCATGAGCCTGCAGGAACACACACACACTTAGACACACTCACACACACACACACACACACACACACACACACACAGTTAGACACACACACACACACACTTTAACCTTGCACAAAGTTAGTCCGATCCAGAGGCATTAGCACAGATAAATACACGTATAAATATTTAGTGTTTAACAAAAGAAAGCCTGGATCTTCTGGCTGTTTCCTGCAGAGTCTGAGAGAGAGAGAGCGTCTGGAAAACATTACTCAGATTCCTGCAGCGTGGGCTCCGATTATTCAGGAGCGAAAGAAAGAGAGGGGTGAGGGAGGGAGGGAGGGAGGGGAGATTTAACTTCAAACTAGAAGTGAAATCTCTCACACACACACACGGCTGTACAGAGTGTGTTTTCAAAGAGCTATTTCCAGGCGTTTGGAATCGTCTGCATCGGCACAAAAAAAGCTCCTTAGTGAGTTTCATTCAGACGGGGGCTGACCAGTAGAGGGCGACGTGGACGAGAAAGTGTGTGTGTGTGTGTGTGTGGCCTAGCATTACTATCCTTTTGGGGACCTAAATCTGTTTACACAGTCACGTGTGGGGACTCGTCTCCCTTATGGGGACACATTGGAGGTCCCCATGAGGGGAATCATTAATTTTAGGGTTAGGTTACTTGGTAAGGGTAAGGGTTAGACATGTGGTTATGGTTAAGGTTAGGGTAAGTCTCCAGGAAATGCATGTAAGTCAATGTAATGTCCCCTGAAATGATGTATACATGGTATGTGAGTGTGTGTCCTTGTTTCCCCAGGGTGTGTGCTCCCTCTCACTTTGATAAGAAATACAAGTAATACCTACCCTCTGTCTTGCGATCATATTGAACTTCTTTGATTCAAAATGAGTTGGAAATCTTCAATCAGCGTACGTATTGCGACACCCCTACTACACTGAGTCTTGTAAAGTAAGAAGAGAGGTGGTAAAGAACCCCTTTGTGCAAAGTGAAGAACTTTTGAAGGACATGTGTCTCCCCAGGGTCTGAGAGGAAGTATGAATAAGAGCTTTAATGAAATGTCCTTGACCGAGACTTCACCTGACCCTCTCGAATTTCCGAGATAAATTAAATTCTCTCCCTTCCACGTTTCTTACCTGCTTTAATCCATTCTCTGCTTTCCAACGTTCCTATTACTTTCCTATCAGGGTACAAGCTGCACTGGACATGCACCGCTCTCAGAACATTAGTTCAAGTTGACCTTAAATCGTGGGGGATATACGCTAGCGCCACTTCTTTGTGTTTATGAGTCTATTCTCTCACATCAGCAGGAAGTAGGGAGTCATAATGAGGCTGTAAAATATATTTAGAAAAAAGCGTTCCTGCTCTTTGAAGCCTCCTGACTCAATGTCCTGCATCAGAAACGCTCCAATGTCTGAAAGGAAATATCCTGCTGCTACCGTTGACATGCATCTCTTCGTGATCACACGCCTTTGTGTTTTGCTGTTGTTTTGTTGGAGACATGTTGCCCTTGTTTTGACTAAACAACTGCTTTTCCCTGCGTCAAAGAAATAGTTTTATGTGAGTAGAAATACTTCCGTTTTATTGTGTATATGCTATTGGTTATGGGCAGATGAGTCATCTAACTTCATGCAAGAAAGCCAATATGTTTACTTCCCAAAATAACACAAATAAAACGACATATTTTTTGTGTTATTTTTCCACTTTTCTTTGTCAAATCAAATCAAATCAGGTTTTATTTATATAGCACATTTTTAAACGATTGTTGGTCGAGCCAAAGTGCTGTACATAAAATAATTACCTTACAGTAAGGACACTATACAGTAAATACAACAGCACAGATTGTTCAGAATATCAGTATGAGAAAACTACACCCTCTATCCTCAGACCCTCTGTCCTTAGACCCTCTGTCCTTAGACCCTCTGTCCTTAGACCCTCTGTCCTCAGACCCTCTGTCCTTAGACCCTCTATCCTCAGACCCTCTGTCCTTAGACCCTCTGTCCTTAGACCCTCTGTCCTTAGACCCTCTGTCCTCAGACCCTCTGTCCTTAGACCCTCTATCCTCAGACCCTCTGTCCTTAGACCCTCTGTCCTTAGACCTTCTGTCCTTAGACCCTCTGTCCTCAGACCCTCTGTCCTTAGACCCTCTATCCTTAGACCCTCTGTCCTTAGACCCTCTGTCCTTAGACCCTCTGTCCTTAGACCCTCTGACCTTTGACCCTCACATCGTACAAGGAAACACTTCCAGAGAAACCCCACAGTTTAAAGGAACATGGGAGAAACCTCAGGGAGAGCAACAGAGGAGGGGTCCCTCTCCCAGGACGGACAGACGTGCAATAGATGCCGTGTGTAAATCGAAGAGATAATACATTTGACAGCATATAGACCGAATGTTAGGAAATGCATGTGTCTGTAATAAGAAGATGAATCCACGAGGATGTCAGCTACAATCCTGTGGAAGCCATCAGGGAAGCAGCATGACGAGACCCAGGCAGGACCGCAGGTGGACACGATTTGTGGATCGTCAGTATTGATGATGAAAATTGTCCATTGGAGCAATACATTTGCTAATGTGTGCTACAGTATATTGACACCTGTGCCAGCAGTGCCTACATGTCCCAGAATGCATTGCACCTGGGCTTCTGTGTAGCGCACATTATAGAGAGGGTCATCATCAGACCGTGACAGTGGCTTTGTTAACAAATGTTTACATATAACTATAAAACCCCAAATACAAGTGAATACTAGTGTTTTAAACTTGTGATGCATTTTCTGATTAATCAAAGCTTTTTATTTTGATTAATACGATTATGTTGTATTAGATTGACAGCTCTGATTTTTTTATCCACTGCTCCAAAAAAGACAAACAATAATAATAACATGTTCATTGTTCACCAAATCTGTGTTACACATAGACAAATAGTATGTCACCTAGTTTGTAAACAGGTTTTTCTGCGTTTAAAAACCCGCATGTACTCACTTATTTAACACTGATAAGGATTCAAGTGGTTTTGACTCAAAACAAAACACCTTTATAGTCAAACACTCCTTCATAACGTCTGTGGATCAGAAATGTCTTTCTCTTTCTTCTCAGCAACACACACACACACACACACACACACACACACACACACACACACACACACACACACACACACACACACACGCACACACACACAATGATGCACCAATACATATCATCATTAGTCCAATATCATTAAAAGGAGGGTAATTACTCCAGACCAGTGCACACACACACACACACACACACACACACACACACACACACACACACACACACACACACACACACACACAGTGCCTGCAACATGTAAACTGGAATTAGTGTTAACAAACAGGTGTGTGTGTGTGTGTGTGTGTGTGTGTGTGTGTGTGTGTGTGTGTGTGTGTGTGTGTGTGTGTGTGTGTGTGTGTGTGCACTGGTCTGGAGTAATTACCCTCCTTGTAATGATATTGGACTAATGATGATACGTATTGGTGCATCATTGTGTGTGTGTGTGTGTGTGTGTGTGTGTGTGTGTGTGTGTGTGTGTGTGATACCATGTGTGCTAGCTGTCATAAAAGCAAATTACGAGCATGAAAAAGGAACAATGTGAGCTAAGTTTTTTAGCATAAATGCTGGTTGGATAGAGGAGAGAGAGGCAGGGGAAAAGTAGAGAGAAAGGGAGGAGGGGGTTTATGTGTATTTATTTCCTCTGGAGGGAAGGGAGGAGGAAAGGGAGTGAGGAGGCGGTAAGAGGAGAAGTAGAGATGGCAGCTGGCTCTCAGGCTTCTAAAAACAAACGGAATAGAGCTCGTTTGGAGGGGGACGCATTCTTCTAATATCAGGAGGAGAGGAAAGCAGACATGAAGTACAGACCGCTGGTGAGATGCTCTCTGGGTTGCAGTGGAACACGAGCGGAGGTCTGGGGTTTTCTGCAGGAGAAGGATCACTGAAGGGACGATGGAGTTTAGGGAAGGAAGTTCAGAGGAGAGGGTTTGTGTCACGATGTTGAGTTGTTGTTGAAGGACTCAGGTGAGAGAGGACATGTGAGAGCTGTGGCAGGTTCTGTTTGTATACGTGACAGCATCAATGGTTGCTCACAGAGTTTATTGTACCTATAGCATTCCTTACATTCCTGTATCTAAATATGGGAATATGCTTGTTTTTTAAATAGAAACAAATATATAAAGAAATATAAAAAACTGCAGAAAATGTTTAAGAATATATTAACAAGTAAAAAATGAAAAAAGTTCTTCTAAAAAAATAATACAATTCAAATAATATGAAATATATATATATACTAAGAATAAAAAAAAGTGTGTGTGCAGGGCGAGGCCATCACATGGTGGTGTTGTGTGGCTGGGCGGCATTCTTTGGCAGCGAGTAACAGAGAGCGTGTTAATGAGAAAAATGTGTGTTGATGTATCAGCTGTGTGTGTGTGTGTGTGTGTGTGTGTGTGTGTGTGTGTGTTGATGTATCAGCTGTGTGTGTGTGTGTGTGGGACTCAAGGTGAGATTTGAGTTTCCATAACATGTCTTCTTTCACACGTGTGGAAAGAAGACGTCCAAAAACCACATTTCGTTTTTTATTTGAATAACTGTGTCTGTTAGTGTCTGAGGATTTCTCCTAAATTTCTCATTTGAACATTCAATTTCAGAAAACTGTCATTAATGAATTGGGAAGTTTCGCGGTGATATCTTTTAGTTCAATGTTTTGTAAGAACTGAACAATACACATCTAAATGTCCTCTTCAGCAGCACTTTCACACATCAAGCTCTCCAGTTTCCTTCCCATCGATACTCTGAAGCTTTCTACCGAGGGTGTCGTTCACACATCACTCACAGCCGAATTGAACACCCTTTTACTCATGACACATACATGCAGAAAATTGACTTTTTTTAACCTGGTTCCATCCAATGACAACATTTCTGTTATGGAGAAGTATGCACATGATCACATATTTAAAGGGGCCTTATTGTTATGCTCATGTGCCTCTACTGGCCGTTCCGCCTACTCAAACAGTTGAGCAATTCAAATTTGGCAAATAAAAAGATAAAACATGTTAAAAATAACATCGTGTTAAAACAATGAAAGGGTTAAAACAAAAAAAGACATCTATGGCGCGTTTCCACTGCAGGCCTCGCTCGGCCTCGCTCGGTTTGGTTAGGCCTTATTAGGCCCGGCTCACTTTAATGCTGCGCTTCCATTACAGTTTAGGAACTGGGGCAGTTACTATAGTAACGCAGTGTAGGCGGAGCCGTGACGTCATCTTCAATGAGAGCCCCAGAAAAACAACACAGCCGTTAGCTCTTAGCAGTCAGAGCACACAGCTCTTCATATCTGTTCAGAAACTAGACAAAAGTTAAACAAGTACAAACCACAGACTGCCTGTGTCATGGAGAATACAGTCGCTGGTTTATTTATGTCTGTATAGGCCGTTGTTGTGAGTGTGGACGGTCGGAGCATATATAACGTTAGCTTAGCCAATCTCCATTTAGAAAACACGCATTTTAAAGGGTTTTTCGCCTGCCATCTGTCTGCAGACTCAAAGCATTAATTCATGGTTCTTACTAACCGGTATCAGTATGTTGTTACTTCGGCATCATTTTGAAACGTGTATTACAATTAATTCACGGTCAAATATGTTCATCCTTGCCAGCGATTCTCTCTCTAGTTTAGCATACTCAGCCCGACTCAGCCTGGTTGTTCCTGGCCCTAGAACCACGATTTTATGGGGCCAGAAAAACTGTGAATTAAGACCCGCTAGCCGGTACTAGGCCAAGTGGAAACGCAACCAAAAACGGGCCCCCACGGCTCGGCACGCTTAAAGCGAGCTCCCCGCTGCAGTGGAAACGCGCCCTGACCCTCTGCTGTTGTGTCCCACAGGCTGTCAGTAACTCTGAATAATCTAGAGCAGGGGTCGGCAACCCCTGGCACCGTAACCAGTGGCACACTAGGAATAAGTGGAATAAGTGTGCAAAATATTTAAATTGTATTTTCGGATCCTGAACGAGACAGAGCGCGTCTGCCCGTTACCTGCAGAAGGAAGCCATGCACGCAGCGCAGCCCCGCTCTCTTTAACTCAGGCTACCCATAAGGAGCCGTACACATGTTTTTGCGTGGCTGTGTCTTTAGTTGAAAGCCCAGTGACGATCTGCTCATCGAAAACAATATGCTACACAGGGGCGGACTGGCCATCTGTGTGTTCTGGAGAATCACAGAACGGACGGTCGTCATTATTATTATGCCGTTTAAACCAAATTTAAACCGCATCATGTAAGTGACAACTGGCTGTTTAATTGTGCCGCCATTACAAATGCAGCCAATAAGACAGTGGTCACTGAGAACGAAGAAGACGCCAGTTTTGTACCCGTCAGGGTTATTTGTGAGGATGACATCAAGGAGGGTGGATTTTTCTGGATTGTTGGTGTCATACCGTGTAGGAGTGAGGATAATCTGCGAGAGATTAAGAGAGTCCCATTGTTTTTGGACCTGCGCAGGAGGGTTGAGCATGTCCCCGTTTAGATCCCCCAGTAGCACAAACTCAGAGTCAGTGTTGGGTGCCAGGAGGGTGCTGAGAGCAGGTAGGGTACATGCTGGGGCAGAGGGTGGGCGATAGCAGCCAGCGACTTTTCAGTGTAGAGCTATTTGCCAGTTTAATGGTTACGATAAGTAGGTCAAATTGTTTGGGGACAGATTCACTAGTGGCGATCGAACACTAGAGGTGTTGCTTTGTGAATATAACCACTCCACCAGCTTTAGAGGATCTATCCTGCCTAAACACATTATAACGATGCCGATGTCAGAGTCTGGGATATTGTTCTTCAGCCAAGACTCAGTGATGACAAGTACCTCCGGGTTTGAGCTGTGAACGAGTGCTTTTATCTGGTCCATTTTTGGCAGTAAGCTTCTAGCATTTACATGTAGAAAACCTAAAGCTTTACGAGAGCAGAAGTCAGGGAAACTCAGATCATTGTGACAAAGATTGACATCAGGGCACAGGTCAGAACTAGGGCTACATAGATCCAGGATGAACGTGCACATTGCCCGATATCATCAGTACTAATACAATCAGAGCACGGCCAAGAGCTAGCAGTGAGTCACAATGCCTAGTTTGTTTAGTGCGCACATTGACAGTGGAATGTAACGTAATCATCTTGTGTAGAGACCTCATACTCACACATGATAGTAGTGGCGGTTCACATTTGTTATGCGCAGGAGGGGGTAGGGAGGCGGCGAGTAACGCAAGGAAAAAGCAGTTCAGTTTGGGATTAGCCATTAGCCAAGTAATAAAGTATTTCTACCGTGAGTTCTGTGCTGAGTGCGTTAGCATTTTTTCGCTCAGGGCTCATTTAGACGCTTCTTGTGAGACTTGTGTTTTGTTTCGGTAAAGATGGTTCGTATCGTCAGTTAGCTGAGTTTCTTCCCGTTAAGTGGGTATGACACATTCATAGGTTGTTAAATGTTAAGAGACTCAGTTTGGCGGGGGCTGCCGGGCTCAACCGCTTAGAGACGTCCCGCCCCTTAGCCTATCACGTACAATGTGTTGGAGCGCTAGCCAATAGGAGCGCTAGTGTTTAATAATGATGTCACTATGTTCTGGAAGTAAACAAAGGAGCTTTTTCAGACCATTTACAAACCTATAGATCAGGAAAAGTAAAACTCCAATAAGCATAAAAATCACCTTTTATTTTCTATTATTCTATAGAATCAGCTGGATCTCACTTTAACCTCACCTTTGCATCCATGAGGATTTGATCATTTTTTACAAGCGTTTCTCCCCTCCCACCACAACGTGTGTGTGTGTGTGTGTGTGTGTGTGTGTGTGTGTGTGTGTGTGTGTGTGTGTGTGTGTGTGTGTGTGTGTGTGTGTGTGTGTGTGTGTGTGTGTGTGTGTGTGTGTGTGTGTGTGTGTGTGTGTGTGTGTGTGTGTGTGTGTGTGTGTGTGTGTGTGTGTGTGTGTGTGTGTGTGTGTGGGGGGGGGGGGGTGTGGGTGTGTGTGTGAAGAGAGAGATTCCTGCGGGGCGTCTGCCTGGTAGTTTACGTTGGGCTCGCCTCTCTCTCTCTCCTCAGGCTAAGGCAACACTTTCTCTTCATGTCTGCGCTGAGAAGAGTTTTCTGAATGAGTCGCTAAACTTTTTCTCGTTACTCCTGGATTGTTTTATGACTTGAACAAACATGGACGTTCGTTGGGGTAGGGTGAGTCTTGAAAGTGTGATTTTTCAGAATGAAAGTGAAGAGCAGTGAAGGATGTCAGTTTCAGTGTAAACCTGCTGCAAGTACTCGTTGAAGTGAAACTGCACTTCCTGTCCACTGTAGATTAACTCTCTGTATACCTGTCGGTGTTTGACAGACACAGGACTGTATCTTGCTAAATTTGCCGCTGGTTATTTGTTTGTGTAATTGTTTGTTTGCATGTCCTTATTAATGTAGTAAACAAATAAGGACAATATGACAACACTAGTGTTTAATACAGTATTGGTTGGTTGCCATAATGGTTGAACTTTCCACTTTATCCACTCTCTGTTTGTCAATCATTGCATTGCATTGTTGCAGTGGCGGTTCTAGACCAATTTGACTGGGGGGGCCAGTTATTTTCTGAGGGGGGCACAATACATGCAGGACGAAAAAGAGAACTAGACAGTATGAAGTAATTGCGCATAAGAAAACAATGCAATACAGTTATTGGTATTTGTTTCAGTACACTTATTTATTTCAGATAGATCTTATAGTTATTACTGTTATCTTCAGCTTAAGTTATAGTGCAATGTTTGCACTAACACCATATTTATATAAAAATAAAGGCAATGAACAGTTACATCTCTACTTTACATAAGGGTGTCTGCACAATCTCACATTACAACAACAAAATCCTGCGGTTTTTAGCAAACCGAGTACCAGACAATATACATTTAAAAAAAAAACTTTTCATTGTTAGGGGGGCCATAGGTCAGAGGTCAGTGTTAGGGGGGCACTGGCCCCCCCTGGCCCCCCTAGAACCGCCCCTGCATTGTTGTCGCTCATCACAATGTAAAGTATTAGCATGCTAGCATAGATCTGAAGCTAGATGTTGGCAGGAAAGAAGGGAGGCATGTGGCGCAGTGGATAGTGCGTTGGTGTTGGGATCAGGGGAGCACAGGTTCAAACCCCACTGCAGTCAGCATGTCTTTGTGTCCCTGAGACACTTCACCCCAAATTGCTCCTGTCCACAGTATTGAGTATGTAAGTCGCTTTGGATAACAGCGTCTAACGAGTGACATATCATGTGATGTAATGTCTTCTAGCGTTAGCAATTCAATTCAAGGATTTACTGTCATTTGTACATTAACTACCGGGTAGATATGTCAATGAAAATCTGAAGTCACAGCAAAACTAATTCATGTGAATGAAGTGATCTGTAAGCTGTGACAGTCGAGTAACAAGTCGAGAGCAAAGCCAGTAACACTTAAACAAATGTAAGTGTTGATTTTAAACCAAGCCCTAAATTCAGGGTTTTTTATCCAAGTAAACAACAAATATTGAAAGTTTGATTTGTATATCTACCTCTAAATCCCTTGTTCTAGCTTTCTTTTTTGTTCCGTCATTGTGTTGTTTTTCTTAAAGCAATATCATCTGGAGAGATTCTTGATTACTTTTCTACCTTATATTTCATTTAGCTTTAGTAACTGACAATAATGTGCAATCAACCATGATGATACAAACTCATAACAGCTAGAAAACTGTAGGTACGTTAGCTTCAAACACTGTAAGTCAAACATTACATGTTACTTGTTAGACGCTTTTGTCCAAAGCCACTTACATACTCAATACTGTGAACAAGTGTCCTGCCCAGGGACACAACGACATGCTGACTGCAATGGGACTCGAACTTGCTATCCCCTGATTCGAAGTCCAGCACACTATCCACTGAGCCACAGCCTCCCCATTTTAAGTGATGGTGCATTAGCTTCGACTAGGGACACTACAAATCTCCTAAACTGAGGCGAGGATTAACGCTTCTACTTCTAAGATAAGATAAGAAGGACTTCATTGATCCCAATTGGTTCCCGCAGCATAAAAAGACAAGGCATTGCACATTAAAGAAATACAAAAAACTACAAATAAACAATCCAAAATGTAAAGGTCTCAAATAGAAATAAAAATAGCATTTAAAAAAAGTAGAAAATATCGAAAAGCAAAAAAAAAGATTTTAAAAAATATATATTTTCAGCTTCTTTTTTTTGCTCGATAATTCCATATGTTTATAAATAAATCCCGTCAGGCTTTCAGTACGGCCGGCGCTCACAGAGTCCTCCCTGCTGCAGGCGGTGTTGTTTCGCCCCTCACGGCCCCAGGTAGAGTTTGTTTCTCGCACCTGGTCGCTCCTGTCTGACGGCTCTGAACACAAAGAGTCTCTCGGGATGGAAATGAACATTTTCATGGCTCAGCCTGCAGGGGCGTTTCCACAGCAATCAAACAAACATGGGTCCTCCTGTGCAACACTGTTCTTCAAATCCACAGGAGAACACACCTGGTGTTCAGAGGGGAATCTCACCTCTGTTAATACAGACATAGAAATGTATAGTAGGGTCCACTCCCAAGCACACAGAAACTGCCAGAGGCTAACTTGCATAGCTGGGCAGTTTGCTCAATTAGCACCATTTAGCACATTTAGACACTAGTTTAATAATGGCTTGGCCGATTTGGACAGTTTTGGAGATTATTGAGCATCCTGAATCCATTTCTGACATTTTCAGGATCAAAAATGTCACTTTTAACCAGAAAGTGGTTGTATTTGTACCCCCAGCGGGCTGATTTTTATACATATTAGGTCGATTTTAAAGTTTTAGGGGACTAATATCTGGCATTTTTTATCCTAAAAATGTCAGAACGTCCTCAAAAACCTCAAAAACCACCGCAAAATTGTCCAAATCGGCCAAGCTATTTGTTAACTATCGTCTTCATGTAGAGGATTAAAGATTTTTTTTAATTATATAATTCCCAATTTAGCTCAACATTTTCTCAAAAAATGGAACATGTTTTGTAGAAAAACATTGTTATATTCCTCAAAGTAAGGTGCTGCATGATCAGTTGTTGTGGGTTAGCAATATCTCCTTTCCTTTGGTAAAGGATGGTCCTGTGCATTCTTAAGGAGACGATAAAGGAAGCATTGAAGTCTCCTTTCCTTATCATCTAGAGATTTGAACTTGTTTCATGACACTCCGGTACTTCCGGCTCATTTCACTCAGTTAACAAACTTAGGAGAGACTTGTTTTGATGTAACAATATATTCATTGCTAAGAATACACAGATGAATGTAATGATGTTTGGAGAGCGTAGTGAGATTGAAATATGTGACAGATATAAAGACGGTTGAACGTGCGCTGAGCTTCATTATTATGACTTTTCACACATGGAGGACATCCTGAGAAAATGAATCTCAGACGTTCAGTTCTTTTTCACATCATGCTTCTTCTCTTCCACCGGGCAGAACCCATGAGAATCAGTGCCAGCAGACGACTGATTCACCGTTCTCTGCATTTCTTCACGAGAACCAGCCTCACTAATTATAGAAGTTTCACAAATCATGCTGGACTTTATTTCCTCCAAGAGACACTGGAGCGTTTCTGTGCAAATTCAACTCCAGTTGGTTCACACGCTGTGGAAACCATGTGTTTCTTTACTCTGTTCAGTGTGAGGGAGACCAACAGTATGAAAGTCATATAAAGTGGACACAATTCTCATTTAAAGCCTTGTTTACAGACGGATATCTGTATGCGGTCAGAAATCACTATGTAATGTGTCACGATATGTTTTCGAATCAAAGAAATTGGTAGAACAAATCTCCATCTAATGTCTAAATCTAATGTCGGCAACAGAATGGTGAAGATGTTTTATCATGCTTTTCTTGAAAGTGTGCTCTCCTTCGGCATCATATGCTGGTTCAGTAACGCCACTGAGGCACAGAAGAAGTCAGTCAGGAGGGCCGTAACTTTGTCCAGTAAATTGACAGGAATCTCATTTTCTAGTCTAGAAAGCTTATATAAGGACAGAGTTTTAAAATTGGCACACAATATTGTGAGTGACCTGAGGCACTCTCTCGCCTCTTACTTTGAACTGTTGCCATCCGGGCGGAGATATCGTGCCCCTTATTTAAAAAAGAACAGATCTACGCCGTCTTTCGTCCCACAAGCCATCAAACTCCTGAATAAATGATGGCTAGGACGCACTGTTTACCCAGCTGGTCTGGCCCTGTCCCCCCTATTTCGCAAATGAGGGCCTATAGGCCGCTTGTCATGTCTGCCGATATCTGGTTTTCTTATGTCTGTTTGCTTTTATCTGTGTCTATGTTGTTGTCAGTGATGTATTGTCTTATCTTTTTAAATGCGTCTGTGATGTGCTGCAACCCATTTTCCCCTCGGGACTAATAAACGAATACTATACTATACAGTATCTATTTTCTCACTTGGGATATCCTGAATTTCCTCCTTTTCCCTTCATTTCTTCAAAACCATCACCTTGTCTTTGACACCAATGTTAGTTTTTAGGATGCAGAAGATAAAGAAAACAGCGCGCACCCAGAATCTGCACTTAAAATCGATTGCAAAACTACATTGCATTGTAAAACCTATAGGTCATGGTGCATTCAGGTGACAACATCGTAGCGTTGTTGTAAAATATCCTTCTTGCTATTTTTATTATCCCCATCCCCAAATGAAGTCCTTAAAGAAGGTCCTCATGTCTGTGAAGCTGTAAAACTTGTTATGCCTTTTTATGCTTGAAAATGGCTTAAAATAGGATTATACAGTTAATTTGCTACAGATGTACAAATCAATTACTCTTCTGACCATCTTAAACCAATAAAGACGGTACATCTGCTTTATGAATACACCCCTCGCTCCACAGATAAGTGGAGAGTGTCTAATTCCATGCTTATGTAAGATTAGATGTCGTTTCCATCTCATAATGACCCATCATGAGGTTGGTATGGCGCAGGGAAAGCAGTGGAGGAGGTTTACAGAAACAGTGGGACATCTGAGAGCGATGCAAAGGTCAAACTGCTTTTGTTTCTGCCTTTCTCAGCTTCTCATGCATCACTCCTGAAATATGTGCTGCGTTAGGAGGAGAGACAGGGGGATGGGACACTGGAAAGAGGAACAATTGGTGAAAAAGTAGAGTGGGATTGATTGACTACAGCCTTTTAGTGCAGGAATGAGTCCTTTTTAAACCTAAACATGAATTATTTTAGCACTTCCTGTTCCACTTGTCTGGAGGTCAAGGGTTTTCTGAATGTGTTTTTGGTTGTAAAAATGGCTGTTGCTAACAAGTGTCTAAATGAAAACGTCATCACGCTAACATTAGCCGCCTTTAGCTTAGCGGTGGTGATGTGAAGTCACGTGACCGTGCTGTAGTTCCTTTATAGCCCAACATTAGCCTCCTTTAGCTTAGCGTTGGTGACGTGAAGTCATGTGACCGTGCTGTAGTTCCTTTATAGGCCAACATTAGCCACCTTTAGCTTAGCGGTGGTGACGTGAAGTCATGTGACCCTGCTGTAGTTCCTTTATAGGCCAACATTAGCCGCCTTTAGCTTAGCGGTGGTGACGTGAAGTCATGTGACCGTGCTGTAGTTCCTTTATAGCCCAACATTAGCCGCCTTTAGCTTAGCGGTGGTGACGTGAAGTCATGTGACCCTGCTGTAGTTCCTTTATAGGCCAACATTAGCCACCTTTAGCTTAGCGGTGGTGACGTGAAGTCATGTGACCGTGCTGTAGTTCCTTTATAGCCCAACATTAGCCGCCTTTAGCTTAGCGGTGGTGACGTGAAGTCATGTGACCGTGCTGTAGTTCCTTTATAGCCCAACATTAGCTTCCTTTAGCTTAGCGGTGGTGACGTGAAGTCATGTGACCGTGCTGTAGTTCCTTTATAGCCCAACATTAGCCACCTTTAGCTTAGCGGTGGTGACGTGAAGTCATGTGACCGTGCTGTAGTTCCTTTATAGCCCAACATTAGCCTCCTTTAGCTTAGCAGTGGTGACGTGAAGTCATGTGACTGTGCTGTATTTCCTTTATAGTCCAACATTAGCCTCCTTTAGCTTAGCAGTAGTGTCGTGAAGTCATGTGACCGTGCTGTAGTTCCTTTATAGCCCAACATTAGCCGCCTTTAGCTTAGCGGTGGTGACGTGAAGTCATGTGACGTGAAACATATGTTTTTGGTCGAGGACACCCTTACGATGCTTATTTCAAGGTTAGCTGACAAAAACATAACATCTCTTTGGTGCTGCAGTTAGTTTTTGTTCACATACACATTACATGTCACTAGACGCTTTTATCCAAAGCGACTTACATACTCAATACTGTGGGCAATCCCTACAGGAGCACTTTGGGGTGAAGTGTCTCAGGGACACAACGACAAGCTGACTGCAGTGGGGTTTGAACCTGTAACCCCCTGATCCGGACACCAACGCATTATCCACTGCGCCACATCTGTACCTACCCTTTAAAAGCTCTTATCCGTCAGAGACTAGCAGAGCGTTGCACCTCCTCAGGTCTCCTTCTGATCATCTGGCCTTGTTTGCTGCTCAGGATTTGGAAAACATGACGACGTGTGCTTTAGGAACCGGGGCGGGGGTCCAGTAGGTAGACGGAGGAAAGCCAAACGGAGAGAGTGGCATTATGAAACAATGAAGTAATGGAGAGAGAAGGGGAGAGGCTGGAACAAGTGCATGAGAGAGGGAATGTATAGGAAGAGGAGGGGAAGTTAGGCTCTGGTTTCTTTCCTCCCTGGCGCCTTAGCATTCGGAGGGTTTTGTAATGAACCCTGACGTCTTGATGCAAACGAGTGCGACCGCTAACACTGATTTAACCTTTATGTTGGGTCTAAACATCAGATTCAGAATCAGGTTTGGTAGGTTGACACGTACGAGGAATCTGACTTGATGTCGTGGTGCATACAAAAAAGTAAAACAAGAATTAAAAACACAGATAGAGAACTAGAAAAATATAAAATAAAATATAGTAATATATCACAGTATTTACACAGAAATTGAATAAAATATGGAATACAAATCTGAAAACAGATATTGTTGTACAATGTGTGCATTAATGTAAGGCATTATGCCACGCTCTTGTAATTCTTTCCTAGAAAATGTCCTCTGCTACACAGGAAGTCATATTTTTCCAGCTGTAGCAACAAAAGTGTGTGTGTTGAATTAGAAGAAAACGTATTTAAAATAGTTGAAATATGTAAGAAAAACCAAGGTAGAGAAGTCAAACCAAACGGCCATTATACTGTTTGATTGACAGGTGAGAAGTGTAGCGACTGTTAACAAGGAATGTTAGACACACACACACACACACACACACACTCACACACACACACACACACACACACACACACACACACACATACACACACACACACACACACACACACACACACACACACACACAGCTGCAGTTTCTTTGCTTGCTGTAGAAACGTGTGAAACAAAAGGTCACAGAGCTCAAGGCGTCCAGCGGTGAGAGAAACGAGGACATTTGAGCTCACACGCTTGTAATAATACTTTAAAAAATACATTAATACTTGGGTCAATAACACACTCATTTAATACATTCATAGGCTGTCAGACCCTATTCAACCTCCCTTAAAAGTATACATGCTGATATACACCTGAACATCAGCAGGAGAGGACTCTTTAAAGTAGAGACACTACATACTGATATACACCTGAACATCAGCAGGAGAGGACTCTTTAAAGTAGAGACACTACATACTGACATACACCTGAACATCAGCAGGAGAGGACTCTTTAAAGTAGAGACACTACATACTGATATACACCTGAACATCAGCAGGAGAGAACTCTTTAAAGTAGAGACACTACATACTGATATACACCTGAACATCAGCAGGAGAGGACTCTTTAAAGTAGAGACACTACATACTGATATACACCTGAACATCAGCAGGAGAGGACTCTTTAAAGTAGAGACACTACATACTGATATACACCTGAACATCAGCAGGAGAGGACTCTTTAAAGTAGAGACACTACATACTGACATACACCTGAACATCAGCAGGAGAGGACTCTTTAAAGTAGAGACACTACATACTGATATACACCTGAACATCAGCAGGAGAGGACTCTTTAAAGTAGAGACACTACATACTGACATACACCTGAACATCAGCAGGAGAGGACTCTTTAAAGTAGAGACACTACATACTGATATACACCTGAACATCAGCAGGAGAGGACTCTTTAAAGTAGAGACACTACATACTGATATACACCTGAACATCAGCAGGAGAGGACTCTTTAAAGTAGAGACACTACATACTGATATACACCTGAACATCAGCAGGAGAGGACTCTTTAAAGTAGAGACACTACATACTGATATACACCTGAACATCAGCAGGAGAGGACTCTTTAAAGTAGAGACACTACATACTGATATACACCTGAACATCGGCAGGAGAGGACTCTTTAAAGTAGAGACACTACATACTGATATACACCTGAACATCAGCAGGAGAGGACTCTTTAAAGTAGAGACACTAACTGATATACACCTGAACATCAGCAGGAGAGGACTCTTTAAAGTAGAGACACTACATACTGATATACACCTGAACATCAGCAGGAGAGGACTCTTTAATGTAGAGACACTACATACTGATATACACCTGAACATCAGCAGGAGAGCACTCTTTAAAGTAGAGACACTACATACTGATATACACCTGAACATCAGCAGGAGAGGACTCTTTAAAGTAGAGACACTACATACTGATATACACCTGAACATCAGCAGGAGAGGACTCTTTAAAGTAGAGACACTACATACTGATATACACCTGCACATCAGCAGGAGAGGACTCTTTAAAGTAGAGACAATACATACTGATATACACCTGCACATCAGCAGGAGAGGACTCTTTAAAGTAGAGACAATACATACTGATATACACCTGCACATCAGCAGGAGAGGACTCTTTAAAGTAGAGACACTACATACTGATATACACCTGAACATCAGCAGGAGAGGACTCTTTAAAGTAGAGACACTACATACTGATATACACCTGAACATCAGCAGGAGAGGACTCTTTAAAGTAGAGACACTACATACTGATATACACCTGAACATCAGCAGGAGAGGACTCTTTAAAGTAGATCAAGATATAGTGCAGATTTATTCGGCTAGTTTTTGTGTTGTTTGGATCATATCTTCTTCACTTTATTTTTCCCTCAGTGCTAATTAATAAGTCCTCTCGTCCCTCAAGCGTTGCCTTTTTAATCCTGCGTCTCTCCTCCGCTCTGTCCTGAGGGACGGAGAGTACAGTACTGCTCAGCACAACAACACCTGCTATACACTGACTCTCACTCTCCACCTGCAGCACAGATCAGCGTTAAAGATAAAATAAGAAGTTCTCTATTGATCCCAAGTTGTGACACTTTGAACATGAACGTGGCTGATATCCGTAACCTCATGCGTAAAACTCAAGCCTCTATTCTACAAAACGGCTTTCTGAGAAAACCTTCTGATGAGCTCGGAAATGTGAGTTTTGCGGATTGACTGTCATTTAAATCTGTGTTGTCGGGTAGTTTTTGGGGGACGTTGGTAGAAAAGAGAACGTTTTTTACTCCTATGTCTAAGTGTTGCTCCTTTTTGATTTTCTACTAGTCGTTAGATTCCTAAGAGGTTGTTTTAAAGACAACTTTGGATGATACACACATAGGATCTACTGTGTTTGAATGAATTTGAGGACTGCTTTTCAGTCTAACGTGTATTTTTTGTTGATGTATATATATTTTAAATGTTGAATTAAGCAGACATTTCATTTCAGGATTCAACTTATCTGAGATAGAAGATGATGGAAATTGAACCCTGCTCATTTTAAAAGTGTTAGATTTAAAGTATTTATTGGGAATGTTGAAAATGAAATCAATAAATTGAGTATTCTAAATATACATGATCAAGATGACCTTTAATAACCCTGACGAGATTAATTTATATATAACGCTGTGAAAAATATCTGACAAAATCTCACACTCACAGAATACTTTATTCTAGTTTGAATTGTATTTATTCGGGAAGGTTTTGATTTATGATAATCCAGTATAGTGTGTTCTTGAAAAAGGAAATGCACAGTAAGAAAGAACAGACTCACATAGTATTGTATTTATTTATCTTTATTTTTTTATTTTTGCGTGGGTTATTTTGATGATTACCTAATTTAAGATTATTTAAGAGTTTGATCTGGTTGGTTTGTGGTGTCTGTGGCTCAGTTGATGTCGCCCTCGAATCACAAAGATTTGATTCCCTCGCAGACATGTTGATTTAATCTTTGGCGAGATACTAAAGTGTGTGTGTGTGTGTGTGTGTGTGTGTGTGTGTGTGTTAAACTCCCTGTATAGCAGCCTATAGGTATGAATGTGTGTACATGGGTGAATGTTTATCCTATCTGTGTTGCAATAAAACGATACAGGCAACTCTTGTTGGTTAAAGTCGTGATGTATTTTTACCCACAATGCCTGTGCTCCAGCCTGTGTGTGTCCTATGAAAACGGTCATTTGTCTCCGAGTTTGTGCCTCAGTGATAAATGATTTTAATTGCGGCCTTCTCCTAGTTGTCAGTAATAAAGATGGCTGATGTGTAGCTTCGCCTCCCTTCTTCATTTGTCTTAATGAACAGGACAGAGTTTAGTTGATGAGGTGTTGCAGAACATATACATACATATATATATATATATATATATATATTTGTTATTGTTTGTTAATAGAGAATACATATTGTGCATTTTTGTTATTTTAATGGAGTGTAGCAACAAAAAGCTGTGTGTGTGTGTGTGTGTGTGTGTGTGTGTGTGTGTGTGTGTGTGTGTGTGTGTGTGTGTGTGTGTGTGTGTGTGTGTGTGTGTGTGTGTGTGTGTGTGTGTGTGTGTGTGTGTGTGTGTGTGTGTGTGTGTGTGTGTGTGTGTGTGTGTGTGTGTGTGTGTGTGTGTGTGTGTGTGTGTGTGTGTGTGTGTGTGTCACCACTTCAAACGAGTCAACCTCTTTGCTTTGTTTGTCTTTGATCTGATTGAACTCTTTAAACAAAGGATTATTTTCTCTCTTCTGAAACAACACGCCTCACCTCCTGTGTTTCCTCCTCAGGTGGTGGCCAGTGACGGGGTTCGGGCGATGATGGAGTCCGCCCTGACAGCCAGAGACCGGGTGGGGGTGTCCGACTTTGTTCTCCTGGAGAACTTCACGAGCGAAGCCTCGTTCATCGAGAACCTCCGAAAGCGCTTCAAAGAAAACCTCATCTACGTGAGTCAAAGTCAACTTCATTGTCAATCTTTGAGTTTGTGTGTACAGACAGAGAGATCGAAATAACGTTTCCCACAATCCTGAATACAAAATATGTATAAAAATACGTATATCCTATATATATACACAATCAACAGACACATTTATACATATGCACACATTAAGACATAACTAAAAGTACAACAATCAATATATACAAAATAACAGTCACTTCAATATCTTTGAGAAATGTACATTAGTGCAAGATTCCAGAGAGGGCTAAAGTACACACATCCTGTACTCAAGTAGAAGTACAGATACTCGTGTTTAAAAATACTCTGGTAAAAGTAGAAGTACTGACTAAACTTATTTAGTGAAGTGAAAGTAAAGAGGCTTTGAAATGTACTTCAGTAAAAAGTACCCATAACTAGCAGCTGTTTTAAAGAGTACCTGACCTCCCTTTATATTAATAGAACAATAATGTCATTGTTAGCTAATGAATGTTTCCATGCTGAACAACGGCAACATGACAACGTTTCCATTGGTCCCTCTTCTTTAGAGAAGACCAGGAAATGATGGATACACGGATCGTGTTCAAATCAATAGGCACGCAATGACTCTAAAGAATAATGATCACGCACCAAACACACATTCAGACTAAAGGAACCAGCTGTTTGGAAAATGAGAGAAGTAGAAAGTACAAGTATTTGTGTTCAACATGTAAGAAGTAGAAAGTACAGGTATTTGAGTTCAACATGTGAGAAGTAGAAAGTACAGGTATTTGAGTTCAACATGTAAGAAGTAGAAAGTACAGGTATTTGTGTTCAACATGTGAGAAGTAGAAAGTACAGGTATTTGGGTTCAACATGTAAGAAGTAGAAAGTACAGGTATTTGAGTTCAACATGTAAGAAGTAGAAAGTACAGGTATTTGGGTTCAACATGTAAGAAGTAGAAAGTACAGGTATTTGAGTTCAACATGTAAGAAGTAGAAAGTACAGGTATTTGTGTTCAACATGTAAGAAGTAGAAAGTACAGGTATTTGTGTTCAACATGTGAGAAGTAGAAAGTACAGGTATTTGAGTTCAACATGTAAGAAGTAGAAAGTACAGGTATTTGAGTTCAACATGTAAGAAGTAGAAAGTACAGGTATTTGAGTTCAACATGTAAGAAGTAGAAAGTACAGGTATTTGTGTTCAATATGTAAGAAGTAGAAAGTACAGGTATTTGAGTTCAACATGTAAGAAGTAGAAAGTACAGGTATTTGTGTTCAACATGTAAGAAGTAGAAAGTACAGGTATTTGGGTTCAACATGTGAGAAGTAGAAAGTACAGGTATTTGAGTTCAACATGTAAGAAGTAGAAAGTACAGGTATTTGTGTTCAACATGTAAGAAGTAGAAAGTACAGGTATTTGAGTTCAACATGTAAGAAGTAGAAAGTACAGGTATTTGTGTTCAACATGTAAGAAGTAGAAAGTACAGGTATTTGAGTTCAACATGTAAGAAGTAGAAAGTACAGGTATTTGAGTTCAACGTGTAAGAAGTAGAAAGTACAGGTATTTGTGTTCAACATGTAAGAAGTAGAAAGTACAGGTATTTGAGTTCAACATGTAAGAAGTAGAAAGTACAGGTATTTGGGTTCAACATGTAAGAAGTAGAAAGTACAGGTATTTGAGTTCAACATGTAAGAAGTAGAAAGTACAGGTATTTATGTTCAACATGTAAGAAGTAGAAAGTACAGGTATTTGTGTTCAACATGTAAGAAGTAGAAAGTACAGGTATTTCAGTTCAACATGTAAGAAGTAGAAAGTACAGGTATTTGTGTTCAACATGTGAGAAGTAGAAAGTACAGGTATTTCAGTTCATCATGTAAGAAGTAGAAAGTACAGGTATTTGTGTTCATCATGTAAGAAGTAGAAAGTACAGGTATTTGTGTTCAACATGTAAGAAGTCAAAGTAAAAAGTCGTCAGAAAAGTAAGTAGTGGAGTAAAGTACTGATACCAGAAACATGTACTTAAGTACAGCAACAACGTATTTGTACTCTACTACTTCCCACCTCTGTTTATTTCATTCTAAAATGGAGCAACTGTCACAAAGCCCTTTTTTCCCTGTGTGATATATGAAGTATTCAGATTTTAATGTATCATGTGATGCATGTTCTCTCTCCTCCAGACGTACATCGGGTCGGTGCTGGTGTCCGTTAATCCTTACAAAGACCTGGAGATCTACACCAAGAACCACATGGAGCGATACCGCGGAGTCAACTTCTACGAGGTGTCTCCACACATGTGAGTACACACCTCTGCACACACACTTTAGAGTTGGGATGACGTATTTCTGGAGTGGACCCTGAAAGCAGTATCTCCCTGGTTCCCTCCATTAAAGAAAAATGGTATTTCCCCATTGGATTTAGCAAAAAAAATAATCTCTGTGTCAAACAAATGTTTATGATATTTACACGTTTTCTTCAGCCATATATTAACCACTTTATGATTTCTGAATTAAAAAGCCTCCTATAAAGGAACTACAGCATGGTCACATGACTTCACGTCACCACCGCTAAGCTAAAGGAGGCTAATGTTGGGCTATAAAGGAACTACAGCACGGTCACATGACTTCACGTCTCCACCGCTAAGCTAAAGGCGGCTAATGTTGGGCTATAAAGGAACTACAGCACGGTCACATGACTTCACGTCACCACCGCTAAGCTAGATGCGGCTAATGTTGGGCTATAAAGGAACTACAGCACGGTCACATGACTTCACGTCACCACCGCTAAGCTAAAGGTGGCTAATGTTGGGCTATAAAGGAACTACAGCACAGTCACATGACTTCACGTCACCACCGCTAAGCTAAAGGCGGATAATGTTGGGCTATAAAGGAACTACAGCACAGTCACATGACTTCACGTCACCATCGCTAAGCTAAAGGCGGATAATGTTGGGCTATAAAGGAACTACAGCACAGTCACATGACTTCACGTCACCACCGCTAAGCTAAAGGCGGCTAACGTTGGGCTATAAAGGAACTACAGCACGGTCACATGACTTCACGTCACCACCGCCAAGCTAAAGATGGCTAATGTTGGGCTATAAAGGAACTACAGCACGGTCACATGACTTCATGTCACTACCGCTAAGCTAAAGGCGGCTAATGTTGGGCTATAAAGGAACTACAGCACGGTCACATGACTTCACGTCACCACCGCTAAGCTAGAGGCGGCTAATGTTGGGCTATAAAGGAACTACAGCACAGTCACATGACTTCACGTCGCCACCGCTAAGCTAAAGGCGGCTAATGTTGGGCTATAAAGGAACTACAGCACGGTCACATGACTTCACGTCGCCACCGCTAAGCTAAAGGTGGCTAATGTTGGGCTTAATGGCGTTTAGTCGTCTCATTGGGACACTTTAGACACAGTTTTTTTAATTCATAGTCTCATTATAAAGTTGATTTTCTCATCAGCCCACCTCTATCCATAGTAAACAGCATGTTGTTTTCACCTCTTGATGCTTTGTGAAGCGTTTTTCCCTTGAGGATGACCTCACATTTGCTGCACCTGCTTCCTGCATGTTGTCACAGTGTTTACCTGCAGTAATATTTGCTCAGTCAACACGCTACGTAACGCTCTCCCTGTCAGTCAGACTGTCTGCAGGACGTCGGGTCACGAGAGTTTGTGCGGAACATTTTCCACTGGAATGATGAGGGAATTCCCTTAAACCCTGCAAAACAATCAGGAGCATTATGTGGACTCAAGAAGTGACGTCATCCTTTCTCAATAGCTCTTTCTCCCTATGCCAACCAGAGGAGTTTTATTTTGTTTTATATTCTGGTCAGGATCCTCTCTATGGAGCACCTGTAGAAGGTCAGGATGCTCTCTATGGTGCACCTGTAGAAGGTCAGGATCCTCTCTATGGAGCACCTGTAGAAGGTCAGGATGCTCTCTATGGTGCACCTGTAGAAGGTCAGGATCCTCTCTATGGTGCACCTGTAGAAGGTCAGGATCCTCTCTATGGTGCACCTGTAGAAGGTCAGGATCCTCTCTATGGTGCACCTGTAGAAGGTCAGGATGCTCTCTATGGAGCACCTGTAGAAGGTCAGGATGCTCTCTATGGTGCACCTGTAGAAGGTCAGGATCCTCTCTATGGTGCACCTGTAGAAGGTCAGGATGCTCTCTATGGTGCACCTGTAGAAGGTCAGGATCCTCTCTATGGTGCACCTGTAGAAGGTCAGGATGCTCTCTATGGTGCACCTGTAGAAGGTCAGGATCCTCTCTATGGTGCACCTGTAGAAGGTCAGGATCCTCTCTATGGAGCACCTGTAGAAGGTCAGGATGCTCTCTATGGTGCACCTGTAGAAGGTCAGGATGCTCTCTATGGTGCACCTGTAGAAGGTCAGGATGCTCTCTATGGTGCACCTGTAGAAGGTCAGGATACTCTCTGTCACCTGTAGAAATGTCAGAGTATCCTGGAGTCCATGTCGAACCTTCGCAGCCCAATATTGTTGAAAACCCAATATTTGATTTGATTTATTTTCGACCGTGTAAAACAATAATACAAACAAAATAATAATAATGAAATGAAAACAAGACAATTCCCTCATTCAGATTCAAAATGCTTCACATAAACGTTGAACTCATTACGACAAAGAAACACTATTATTTATGTGTATTTATTGGGCTTTACCCGAATATTCGTTCGTTGGAGTACTATTCGGGTTTCAATTTCGTTATTTGGATATTCGTTTTTTTTTTTTTTTTTTTTAAATTGAATTTATTGAAATCTCCAATATCAGAGCTTGTGCCTCTTCGGGGGGTGCTAACACTTAACCATAAACTTTATCGTTTACTTTCTCCGTCTTTATATGTAGATATTACTTTTTCTCTGTTAATCTCCATCACGTTGTTTCCATAGCAACAACAACTTCCTGTCAACAGCACTAACTCTCCTTCAAAATAAAAGCATGTCCATACAAAATAGGAAGCCAAGCCAAATTACACTTAAGACATATACAACTGCAACGAAAGTAACAAACACAATGCGATATCCTTTTAAATTTCAAAGAACACAAATTGGGTTACATTAACAAATAACTATAAAACAACAATACAGTAGAATAACAAAACAGGAAGTTACGTTAAGACATGTATACAATTGCAATGAAAGTAACAAAAACAATGCCATCTCCTTTTCAGGTTCAAAGAACACACATTGGGTTATTTACATAAACTATTCATATTGCAAATACATGTTTTAGCCAGGAAGGGAAGACGGACATGGATATGAGTCATGTGATTTGCAATATCGCAATATACCGTATCGCAATACTTAGCATATCGTAGAATCGCAATACTATCGTATTGTGGCTTAAGTAAGGAGCCTGGTGATTCCCAACACTAGTAAACATAGAGCCACATGTTTTCTCTCCCTCCGAGTGGAAAGAGATATGATCTCCAGCACATAGAGGAGGAGGGAGACGGTGCCAGGCGAGAGTTTCCTCCCTTCAGAGGGATTCCCCTGAACAGAGAACCATCAGAGCTGATGCTCCAGGAATTAGTCTGGTGTCAGAAACGAGTCGAGAACAGGCTGAAACAACAGAGAGGAACTGATAGCAGCGACGTGTCTGAGAGATGATCTGTTACTGAAACACTCTGAACACACACACACACACACACACACACACACACACACACACACACACACACACACACTACACATACACATACACACACACACACACACACACACACACACACACACACACAATATGAGAAGCTATCTTATGATACCTTCACACTGACACTCAAGTTTTCCAAAATATGTTGTTGTTTTTCCGCAGTGATTTGTCAGGGCTCTCATGATCCTTAAAAA
>NW_022991497.1:0-53224 GCF_902827175.1 Gymnodraco acuticeps
ACTCAAATACCTGTACTTTCTACTTCTTACATGTTGAACACAAATACCTGTACTTTCTACTTCTTACATGTTGAACCCAAATACCTGTACTTTCTACTTCTCACATGTTGAACTCAAATACCTGAACTTTCTACTTCTCACATGTTGAACTCAAATACCTGTACTTTCTACTTCTTACATGTTGAACTCAAATACCTGTACTTTCTACTTCTTACATGTTGAACCCAAATACCTGTACTTTCTACTTCTTACATGTTGAACTCAAATACCTGTACTTTCTACTTCTTACATGTTGAACACAAATACCTGTACTTTCTACTTCTTACATGTTGAACCCAAATACCTGTACTTTCTACTTCTCTCATGTTGAACCCAAATACCTGTACTTTCTACTTCTTACATGTTGAACACAAATATCTGTACTTTCTACTTCTTACATGTTGAACTCAAATACCTGTACTTTCTACTTCTTACATGTTGAACACAAATACCTGTACTTTCTACTTCTACATGTTGAACACAAAATACCTGTACTTTCTAACTTCTTTACATGTTGAACCCAAATACCTGTACTTTCTACTTCTCTCATGTTGAACCCAAATACCTGTACTTTCTACTTCTTACATGTTGAACACAAATACCTGTACTTTCTACTTCTTACATGTTGAACTCAAATACCTGTACTTTCTACTTCTTACATGTTGAACACAAATACCTGTACTTTCTACTTCTTACATGTGAACCCAAATACCTGTACTTTCTACTTCTTACATGTTGAACCCAAATACCTGTACTTTCTACTTCTTACATGTTGAACACAAATACCTGTACTTTCTACTTCTTACATGTTAAACTCAAATACCTGTACTTTCTACTTCTTACATGTTGAACACAAATACCTGTACTTTCTACTTCTTACATGTTGAACCCAAATACCTGTACTTTCTACTTCTTACATGTTGAACACAAATACCTGTACTTTCTACTTCTTACATGTTGAACCCAAATACCTGTACTTTCTACTTCTCTCATGTTGAACTCAAATACCTGTACTTTCTACTTCTCTCATGTTGAACCCAAATACCTGTACTTTCTACTTCTTACATGTTGAACTCAAATACCTGTACTTTCTACTTCTCTCATGTTGAACTCAAATACCTGTACTTTCTACTTCTTACTTGTTGAACTCAAATACTTGTACTTTCTACTTCTCTCATGTTGAACCCAAATACCTGTACTTTCTACTTCTTACTTGTTGAACTCAAATACTTGTACTTTCTACTTCTCTCATGTTGAACCCAAATACCTGTACTTTCTACTTCTTACTTGTTGAACTCAAATACCTGTACTTTCTACTTCTTACATGTTGAACTCAAATACCTGTACTTTCTACTTCTCACATGTTAAACTCAAATACCTGTACTTTCTACTTCTTACATGTTGAACCCAAATACCTGTACTTTCTACTTCTTACATGTTGAACTCAAATACCTGTACTTTCTACTTCTTACATGTTGAACTCAAATACCTGTACTTTCTACTTCTTACACGTTGAACTCAAATACCTGTACTTTCTACTTCTTACATGTTGAACTCAAATACCTGTACTTTCTACTTCTAACATGTTGAACTCAAATACCTGTACTTTCTACTTCTCACATGTTGAACTCAAATCCTGTACTTTTCTACTTCTTACATGTTGAACTCAAATACCTGTACTTTTCTACTTCTTACATGTTGAACTCAAATACTTGTACTTTCTACTTCTCATCATTTCCCAACAGCTGGTTCCGTTTAGTCTGAATGTGTGTTTGATGCGTGATCATTATTCGTGTTTTAGAGTCATTGCGTGCCTATTGATTTGAACACGATCCGTGTATCCATCATTTCCTGGTCTTCTCTAAAGAAGAGGGGACCAATGGAAACCGTTGTCATGTTGCCGTTGTTCAAGCCATGGAAGACATTCATTAGCTAACAATGAAATTATTGTTCTATTAATATAAGGGAGGGTCAGGTACTCTTTAAAAACATCGCTAGCTATGGGTACTTTTTACTGAAGTACATTTCAAAGCCTCTTTACTTTTACTGAGGTAAAGAAGTTTAGTCAGTACTTCTACTTTTACAGGAGTATCTGTACTTCTACTTGAGTAAAGGGTGTGTGTACTTTTTCCACCAAACACAAACATTCCCCAAATCTGAGGTCTTTTTCTAAGCTGCTAAATCCTCTGTTTCTCTCTAACGCTGCTTCTGCTGTTGTTATGGTTCATGGTGTGATTTCCTCTTCAGTTCTCGCTCTCCAGGAGAACAATCCGGCATCATTCCCAAAACACATTCCTAACCCACTAGCTCCGATCCCTCACGAAAACACATTTTAGCGTCAAGGTTTATCCTCTGATTCAGCCCCGGGCCTCGTTTTAGTAGAGGAGACACTCATCCATCTTTATTATTTGCCAGCTCTGCCTCACTCTCGCTGCTGTGTGACTGACATTATGTTGTAGTCCATTTATGCTACAACCTCGATCAAACAGAAGTTTTAGCCAACTATAGAGATACTTCTAATCTTCCATTCCTCTCAAAAATCCTTGAGAAAGCAGTCGCCAAACAGCTGTGTGATTACTTATAAAAAACAATGATTTATTGGAGGATTCTCAGTCTGGCTTTAGAACACAACATAGCAGAGACAGCTCTTGTTAAAGTCACAAATGACCTTCTAATAGCTTCAGACAAAGTCTCTATTCTTGTCTTCTCAGTGCTGCATTTGATACTATCGACCACCCTATTGCAAAGACTAGAGCACTTAGTTGGCATAAAGGGAACTGCTTGAGGCTGGTTGGTCTATCTGAACGCTCTGTTTGTGTGTGTCAGCAATGAGTCTTCCTTGCAAACTAAAGTTATCCATGGAATGCTTGTAGGGACCAAAACTCCCTGAGTTATGCGCTGAGAGAATAAAAGTTGCTTGAAAAACAAACAATTTACAACTCCAGAGCACACGATCAACAGGAAGTATCAGAGCAGTTCATTACATTACATTTAGCTGCAGCTTTTATCCAAAGCGACTTACAATAAGTGCGTTCGACCAACAAAATACAACCTTGAAGAAAACAGAATCATAAAGAACATCAGGTTTCATAGAGCCAAACATTTCAAGTGCTACTCAACTGGCTTTAGATAAGCCAGCCCTTTATTAGTATATAAGTGCTTTGTTAATAGTTCTATCGCTGGAAGTGGAGTCGAAAGAGATGAGTTTTCAGTCTGGAAGATGTGCAAGCTATCTGCTGTCCTGATGTCAATGGGGAGCTCATTCCACCATCTTGGAGCCAGGATAGCAAACCCACGTGTTTTTGCTGATGAGAACTTGGGTCCCCCTCGCAGCGAGGGCGCAGCGAGTCGTTTGGCTGATGCAGAGCGGAGTGCACGTGCTGGGGTGTACGGTTTAACCATGTCCTGGATGTAGGAAGGGCCAGATCCATTCGCAGCATGGTACGCAAGTACCAGTGTCTTGAAGTGGATTCTAGCAGTTACCGGAAGCCAGTGGAGGGAGCGGAGGAGCGGAGTGGTGTGGGAACATTTAGGAAGGTTGAAGACCAGACGAGCCGCTGCATTCTGGATGAGCTGCAGAGGTCGGATGGCACATGCAGGTAGACCAGCCAGGAGGGAGTTGCAGTAGTCTAGGCGTGAGATGACGAGAGCCTGGACCAGAACCTGAGTCGCTTTCTGGGTCAGCTGGGGACGTATCTTCCTGATGTTGTAAAGCGTGTATCTGCAGCAACGGGTTGTAGCAGCGATGTTTGCAGTGAAGGACAGGTTGTTATCTAGGGTCACACCCAGATTCCTTGCAGTCTGAGTCGGGGAAACAACTGAGGTGCCGATGTTGATTGTTAGGTCAAGAGTGGGACAATCTTTTCCCGGGAGGAAGAGCAGCTCAGTCTTGTCAAGGTTGAGCTTGAGGTGATGAGCAGACATCCACTGAGAGATGTCAGCTAGACAAGCAGAGATGCGTGCGACGACCTGGGTCTCTGAGCGGGGAAAGGACAGAATTCATTGGGTGTCGTCAGCGTAGCAGTGGTAAGAAAAACCATGCGGGCTAATGACTGATCCGAGTGAGTTTGTGTACAAGGAGAAGAGGAGGGGACCAATTCACCCTCTCCTCTACGTCATGTCCCAAAACCGGCATCCAACAGGTGACCTAAATACCAACTACACCCACGTGACAATGCTGGAAGTGATAAACAATAAGAATTAAACGTGATGCAAACAGAAATGAAGATAATAATCTCCTACAGTGCTGAAATGCATCATGTGACTTCTTCCTCCTCCTGCAGGTATCTCCTCCATCTTGTTTGAGACCCGGATGGGATGCCTTCAGCAGGAGATCCCCCCCGACACGCTGCGCTTCATCGCGGCGGCTAACGACATGCTAACGCTGTCTGAAACGGTGGTTATTTTCCCCCGATGGAGCCGCGGCGTCCTGCCCTTCTGGGGGCGCTTCGTTCAGGCCTGGGACGACCTCTATGACGTAGGTATGCAGCACCAGAGGCTTCCTCCACATCAGAACACTTCTGGATTCACTGTGGGATGAGGGTGGGACACCGTGTCTCTCTTATTGCTTGTTTGCAGAATTTGTGCAGATATTTCCCAATTTTTTTTGTGATGTTTTTAGTGATTTTTCAAGTATTTTTTTGTAATATTTTGCAGATATTTGGGTGATTTTTTAACAGATTTTTTGGTGATTTTTTGCAGATATTTTGGTGATTTTTTAACAGATATTTTGGTGATTTTTTAACAGATATTTTGGTGATTTTTTAACAGATATTTTGGTGATTTTTTAACAGATATTTTGGTGATTTTTTAACAGATATTTTGGTGATTTTTTAACAGATATTTTGGTGATTTTTTTTGCAGATTTTTGGGTGATTTTTTGGTGATTTTTTGCAATCTTTTTTACGGTAATTTGCTAATTGTTTGTAGATTTTTTGAAAAAAGTTAGCAGAATTTTTCCAGCCTGGTTGCTGGTTGATCTGGCAGAAAAGAGGATAACACATTTAAGTTAATTCACACAAAATGCAGTTATCTTCAAACATAATCAAGCATATAACAATAACTTTACAAATGCTATTTCAACTCTCAGCATATAAATATATAAACTACGTAAGCTGTTATTAATTGATGGTTTCTCCGTGCAGCTCGGACCCTCATCGACAGGAGGATCTGTGAGATCGAGGCTCAGGTGAGCAGCGGAGAGCCGGTGGAGGGCTTGTACCTGACGTACCTGCTGACCTCAGACCAGCTGAGCAGGAGCGAGGTTTACACCTGCATCACGGAGCTGCTGCTGGGGGGGGTCGACACGGTGAGCAGTGCATGCTGGGAGTTTCTGCCTACAGGTTTCTGTGATATCTTGGTGTTTTGTTGCAGATGTTTTGGTGATTTTTGTAGATATTTTTGCTGGTTTTTTTGCCCAAATCTATGCTGCAAGTATTTAAAACATCATACACACAGAAAACAACCCCTTTATAAGAAACAACAAGCACTCAATTAGTCTAAAAGATAAGATACAAATGAAAGTAATTCAAAATAATGTATTGCATACTTTCTTTGGAATTAGAGTTGTCCTAAAATTACCTACAAAACATTGACTTTGAACCATGTCTGCAGAAAGTCAAGATAAATATTTAAAATACACATAATTTATCGTCATTGGCACAGCAGTTCTAGGGTTGGCAATAAAAGAGGTTTCTCCAACAATACAATATACTTAAGGCAATAAAGACATTAGAAATAATTAGCAAGTGACACATTGGTGCATGCGAGAAATAAGACAGAAAGTCAAATGAAAGACTGCACAGGAACCCTTTAACTGCAGAGATGCTGTAGTGTTGAACCCCCTGCTCCTCGCAGTGAGACTCGTTCAGGAAACCTGCAACAACAACGCCGAGTTCAGGTTGTGTTTCTTCATGTTGAGCAGCTACAGAGCCGTCGGCCTGCATTCCTGACGAGGCGAGGCTGTGGGAGTAGAGATCACCATGTGTACAACGTCTTAACACTGTGCCAACAATATGGAGAAAGTAAGGAAGGATCCTGCTTCTCTGCTGAGCTGATTGCCAATCAAAAGAATCTCTTGCTTCAGGGTTCGGATGAGTTATCATGACATTACTCATGCATGCGCTCTGAAGATGATTCAGGTAAACCCTCTCTGGCAGCAGTGTGTGATGGCAAGAGTACACACATCCTGTACTCAGGTAGAAGTACACATACTCGTGTTTAAAAATACTCTGGTGAAAGTAGAAGTACTGACTAAACTTCTTTACTCAAGTGAAAGTAAAGAACTTTGAAATGTACTTCAGTAAAAAGTACCCATAACTAGCAGCTGCTTTAAAGAGTACCTGACCTCCCTTTATATTAATAGAACAATAATGTCATTGTTAGCTAATGAATGTTTCCATGCTGAACAACGGCAACATGACAACGTTTCCATTGGTCCCTCTTCTTTAGAGAAGACCAGGAAATGATGGATACACGGATCGTGTTCAAATCAATAGGCACGCAATGACTCTAAAGAATAATGATCACGCATCAAACACACATTCAGACTAAAGGAACCAGCTGTTTGGAAAATGAGAGAAGTAGAAAGTACAAGTATTTGTGTTCAACATGTAAGAAGTAGAAAGTACAGGTATTTGTGTTCAACATGTAAGAAGTAGAAAGTACAGGTATTTGAGTTCAACATGTAGAAGTAGAAAGTACAAGTATTTGAGTTCAACATGTAGAAGTAGAAAGTACAGGTATTTGTGTTCAACATGTAAGAAGTAGAAAGTACAGGTATTTGAGTTCAACATGTGAGAAGTAGAAAGTACAGGTATTTGAGTTCAACATGTGAGAAGTAGAAAGTACAGGTATTTGGGTTCAACATGTAAGAAGTAGAAAGTACAAGTATTTTTGTTCAACATGTGAGAAGTAGAAAGTACAGGTATTTGTGTTCAACATGTGAGAAGTAGAAAGTACAGGTATTTGAGTTCAACATGTAAGAAGTAGAAAGTACAGGTATTTGAGTTCAACATGTAAGAAGTAGAAAGTACAGGTATTTGGGTTCAACATGTGAGAAGTAGAAAGTACAGGTATTTGAGTTCAACATGTGAGAAGTAGAAAGTACAGGTATTTGAGTTCAACATGTAAGAAGTAGAAAGTACAGGTATTTGAGTTCAACATGTAAGAAGTAGAAAGTACAGGTATTTGAGTTCAACATGTAAGAAGTAGAAAGTACAAGTATTTGAGTTCAACATGTAGAAGTAGAAAGTACAGGTATTTGAGTTCAACATGTAAGAAGTAGAAAGTACAAGTATTTGAGTTCAACATGTGAGAAGTAGAAAGTACAGGTATTTGAGTTCAACATGTAAGAAGTAGAAAGTACAGGTATTTGAGTTCAACATGTAGAAGTAGAAAGTACAGGTATTTGAGTTCAACATGTAAGAAGTAGAAAGTACAGGTATTTGAGTTCAACATGTGAGAAGTAGAAAGTACAGGTATTTGAGTTCAACATGTAAGAAGTAGAAAGTACAGGTATTTGAGTTCAATATGTAAGAAGTAGAAAGTACAGGTATTTGAGTTCAATATGTAAGAAGTAGAAAGTACAGGTATTTGAGTTCAACATGTAAGAAGTAGAAAGTACAGGTATTTGAGTTCAACATGTAAGAAGTAGAAAGTACAGGTATTTGTGTTCAACATGTAAGAAGTAGAAAGTACAGGTATTTGAGTTCAACATGTAAGAAGTAGAAAGTACAGGTATTTGAGTTCAACATGTGAGAAGTAGAAAGTACAGGTATTTGTGTTCAACATGTAAGAAGTAGAAAGTACAGGTATTTGTGTTCAACATGTGAGAAGTAGAAAGTACAGGTATTTGTGTTCAACATGTAAGAAGTAGAAAGTACAGGTATTTGTGTTCAACATGTAAGAAGTAGAAAGTACAGGTATTTGAGTTCAACATGTAAGAAGTAGAAAGTACAGGTATTTGAGTTCAACATGTAAGAAGTAGAAAGTACAGGTATTTGAGTTCAACATGTGAGAAGTAGAAAGTACAGGTATTTGAGTTCAACATGTGAGAAGTAGAAAGTACAGGTATTTGAGTTCAACATGTAAGAAGTAGAAAGTACAGGTATTTGAGTTCAACATGTGAGAAGTAGAAAGTACAGGTATTTGAGTTCAACATGTGAGAAGTAGAAAGTACAGGTATTTGGGTTCAACATGTGAGAAGTAGAAAGTACAGGTATTTGAGTTCAACATGTGAGAAGTAGAAAGTACAGGTATTTGGGTTCAACATGTGAGAAGTAGAAAGTACAGGTATTTGAGTTCAACATGTGAGAAGTAGAAAGTACAGGTATTTGAGTTCAACATGTAAGAAGTAGAAAGTAGAGGTATTTGAGTTCAACATGTAAGAAGTAGAAAGTACAGGTATTTGGGTTCAACATGTGAGAAGTAGAAAGTACAGGTATTTGAGTTCAACATGTAAGAAGTAGAAAGTAGAGGTATTTGAGTTCAACATGTAAGAAGTAGAAAGTACAGGTATTTGAGTTCAACATGTAAGAAGTAGAAAGTACAGGTATTTGAGTTCAACATGTAAGAAGTAGAAAGTACAGGTATTTGAGTTCAACATGTAAGAAGTAGAAAGTACAGGTATTTGGGTTCAACATGTAAGAAGTAGAAAGTACAGGTATTTGTGTTCAAAGTGTACGAAGTAGAAAGTACAGGTATTTGTGTTCAACGTGTAAGAAGTAGAAAGTACAGGTATTTGAGTTCAACATGTAAGAAGTAGAAAGTACAGGTATTTGAGTTCAACATGTAAGAAGTAGAAAGTACAGGTATTTGTGTTCAACATGTGAGAAGTAGAAAGTACAGGTATTTGTGTTCAACATGTGAGAAGTAGAAATTACAGGTATTTGTGTTCAACATGTGAGAAGTAGAAAGTACAGGTATTTGAGTTCAACATGTGAGAAGTAGAAATTACAGGTATTTGTGTTCAACATGTGAGAAGTAGAAAGTACAGGTATTTGTGTTCAACATGTAAGAAGTAGAAAGTACAGGTATTTGTGTTCAACATGTAAGAAGTCAAAGTAAAAAGTTGGGGAGTAAAGTACTGATACCAGAAAAATGTGCAGTAACGAAGTATTGGTACTCCACTACTTCCCTCCTCTTCCTCAGACCTCCAACACTTTGTCGTGGACTCTGTACCACCTGGCGAGGGACGGGGGGGCTCAGGAGCGTCTCCACAGAGAGGTGGTCTCCGTGTGTCCGGACCTCCAGGAGCCAAACTCTGACGACCTGAGCCGGATGCCCTTCCTGAAGGCCGTCATCAAGGAGACGCTGCGGTGAGAGTCAGAACATCCTCAGGGAACGCTTTGTGAGGCAACAGACCCTAAGGCAGACCCTAAGGCATATGTACGCCTACTGTTTGTGGATTTCAGCTCGGCTTTTAACACACTGCAGCCTCACATCTTGCTTCAAAAACTGATAAAGATCAATATAAATCCTTTCATCTTGAAATGGTATTTTTCGTTTTTAACCAATCGCACTCAGCAAGTCAGGGTCAACAATGCCCTCTCAGAGCCCCGGACCATCAGTACAGGAGCCCCCCAGGGTTGTGTGAGCTCCCCGGTCCTCTTCACACTGTACACAAACGACTGTACAAGAGCCCACCCGGAGAATTATATCATCAAATTCTCTGATGATACAGCTATCCTTGGCTTAATGCACAAGGGCAGCAGTTCATCGGCTTATCACTCTGAAATAGAGAGATTTGTGCAGTGGTGTGATTCTAGCCATCTAGTGCTGAATGTGAAGAAGACTGAGGAGATGGTGTGGGACCCAAAGGCAGTGGGTGACCTTAGCCCGGTGGTTATCCACAATGAACCCATAACTCAGGTCAGCTCCTATAAGTACCTTGGTGTCCATCTAGATAATACACTCAGCTGGAAGGCGCATGTTCAAGGTCTGTGCTCTAGACTTCAACAGCGATTGTACTTTCTGCGTCGACTCCGGGCTTTCGGAGTCGACCAGAAGTTCATGTTACTGTTTTATCATGCAGTGTTGGAGAGCATCATTAGGTATGGTATCACTGCCTGGTACGGTAACTTGACAGTGCAGTCAAAGTCACAGATCGCTCGCCTGGTACAGACGGCTATGAAAATTATGGGGGTTAAAAAACACCAATCTCTCCAAAACATATATGAGCAGTCCATTATCAGACAGGCAAACAAAATAGTGTCTGATCCCACCCACATACTCCACCCAGAATTCCAGCTCCTACCTTCTGGTAGAAGATTCAGGGTTCCCAAGAGCAGGCTGAACCGCTATAAGCACTCATTCCTACCAATGTCCGTTAAACTTCTTAACATTGACAGGAAATGAAATGTAGTCGAAGTCAAATGTAATGAAATGTACTTTTTTTAAATGTTGGCCATGAGGGTTGTGCAATAGGTCGCCATTGTCAGTATGTGCGTCTGCGTGTATTGTGTTTGTTCAAACGGTGTATGATTGATCATATGTGTATGTCTCTTAAATGTCCACTATGTTTGTATATTATGTCCATGTATGCGGAACTGCTGGACGGAGCCCAGAACGAATTTCCTTACGGGGACAATAAAGTATATCGTATCGTATCGTATCAGTACAAAACAATGAGGTGGTGATTCATGTGTTCCCTGAACCAGGTGGAGTTAGAACAAACTGTACTCAAACCTGCTGTTATGGAAAACTTCTTTGCAGCAATGTTGAGCCAATCATGAAATGAGGGAAACTGGATTTGCCTTAGTCAATACACTGATATTTATTGAGAGACAAAACGGCCGGAGGATTAACAAAGCAACTCGCACTGTTTAATGCAAGCTGCCAAATTAACTCTGCCCACACAAAGACGGAACCGCTCGAACCTGGTCTCTGAGAAGGGGCGGAGCCTAGAAACACGGGCCTTTACCCCAATCGATTCCAGATGAACAAACAAAGATGCTCTGTCTGTAAAGGCATCGAGCAGTAAACCCTTCCCCCACACAGGAAAAGAATAGTCACTCATGTGAAGTTTCTCAGGACAGCTAAGCACACAAAGAAATCAGACTAAAATATTCCTTTACACCTGCCATCTTTATTATGCAAATGATATTCTTCTGCCTCTCTCCTCCAGCCTCTATCCCGTGGTTCCTGGAAACGGACGCTTCGTTTCGGAGGACGAGGTGGTCGTGGGAAACTACTGGTTCCCGAAGAAGGTGCTAATGTCCAGGATGTGACGCTGCTTCAAGTTCTCCGTTAACTTTAGCTATTGGAAAGAACATTCTATTCTATTTAACTATTTCATTTTTCCAGACGCAGTTCCACCTGTGCCACTACTCGCTCTGTCACGATGAAGATCAGTTTGAAGACGCGGAGCTGTTCAAGCCGGAGCGATGGCTGCGAGGCGATTCCTCTCGAAGCAAGTCGACGACCGGATCCTACAATCACCATCCGTACAGCTTCATCCCGTTCGGGGTGGGGGTGCGAGGCTGCGTCGGGAAGAGGGTGGCGGAGATGGAGATGTACTTCGCCCTGTCCAGGGTGAGAGACACCGACAGGAAGTTAAAACATCTCTCCAGTTCATGCTAGTAAGAGAGAGAGAGAGGGAACGTGTGATCTGCTGCTCCTTGCCAGCACACTTCTTAGTCAAAGTGACATAACTCTTCCCACAGGATTCAACCACATATCCTCGAACCTTTTGAGGCTTTGAGCTCCAGGTCTCTGGCAGGAGAAACATTTATCTACCTGCAGTTGTTATAATAATAATAGATTTAATTTGTTAGCGCTTTTACAGGTGCTCAAAGACGCTTTACAGATAGAGTGAAGATATATATAATGTTACGCCCAGGCCTAGGGAAACCTAGGCGCAACACAAAGTGTGCACTCTCTCCTCTTTTCCCACTCCCAAGAACATAGACAATGAGACAGTGAATGCCGTTTGGTCAATTTAATTACCAAGAGGTTTTCTTTTTAACAAAACAAACAAATCTCTGAACACAAAAATCTTGCCTAACAAATAAGAAAATAAACATACAGGACTCTTTCCTACACTGACGTAAAACAGGAGAAAACGAGAACCAACCAAAAGGAATTCACACTTCCACGTAGACTTACGGCATGTCCAACAAGGACAGGTTAAAGTTATGTCCTTTCAAGGTTTACAAAATATTCAAGGACAGAAGTACAAAAGAACAGATACAAATATGCAACAGTTGGGAGCAGGAGAAGCTGAGTCAGAGAGAGGGCAGAGTGACGGCATGGCTGCAGCTTAAATGCTCCCCTCTTCTTCAGGTGGACCAATCAGCCTGTTGAAGGTAGCTAATCAGCTAACGGGCACCACCTGCTTGCTCACACACACACACACACACACACACACACACACACACACACACACACACACACACACACACACACACACACACACACAGGAGGAGGGAAAAATCTCTACACACAATACACATAACGACCAAGGTCGTAACAATAGTTATAATATATAGTTATAATGATGTTAAACAGATGTTAGCATCCACGTTGAGAGAGGAGCTGAAGAACCCCGTTGAGGCTCACACGTATCATCTCCGAGGGTCTGCACATTTCTAAGTAGAATTTACCCTGTATGGCATATGATACATTTGAGCAGAAGAAGTTCATTTTGATGCTCGTACTTTTGCGCTTTTACTCAAGTGTCGTCATGAATGCAGGACTACCTTGTTGTCAGAGTGTGATATTAACACTGTGGTGGTCTTCCAGCTGATGCAGAAGTTCGAGGTGCAGCCTGAGCCCGGTGCACCCGTGGTGGAGCCCAAAACTCGAACCCTGCTCATCCCCGGGAAGCCCATCAACCTGCGCTTCCTGCCGCGAGCCTGAGGGATTCTGCAGAAACTATTCAAAGTGTGCAACACAAGTCCAACTACATCTCTGTCTTCGCTCTTTGAATGCAGCATCGTGCACAGGACGAAATGCACACACGTCTGCACATAACTTTACTAAAATAAGTCACTGAATGACAGCATAGAACAGGGCATTTCTGGTAATCATTTATCCATATCTGCTTTGACTGGAAGAGATGCAGCACACTTCAATACAGGAGTTAATTAATCAAAAGACAGTCCTGATATTCTCAGGGCATAGCATAGCATCACTGTGAGACTAATCTGACATCAAATACAATGTTTTTTAACGTCAATAAAGGTAGGAGGCAACTAAGACATGGAAGGAGAAGAGGGAAGTAAACAAGGAGGCGATGAAGGAAAGGAAGAATGAGAAAGGAGGTAGTGTTGTACCAATCCTGGAAGATTCTTAATACCGTTGTTATCGTGTAGATATCTGCTTTAAATGCTTTTCCACAAATAAAAATGTACATATTGTCAATGCATTGTTGCCTCATCTCTCTGGATGTTGCGATTAGAGCAGTGATTCTCAAATGGGGGTACCCTAACCTAAACCCCTAGGGGTACGTTGGGGATGTTTTATTATTACAATTGTTTTTCAGTTAAAATGTGGTTTAATAAATAAGACACTGATGGCGTATAACTGTGCCAATGTTTTGACTCTAAATTGGGTACCACTTTACAATAAGACTACCCTAAGGGTTTATAATTAGGTTATGATTTAGGTTGTGAACACTTTATTAATCGTTAAGAACCATTTATAAACCAGTTCTAACATAGCTTTCATACATCAACACAGGCTCACTATTTGGCAAGATGACTAAGCCTTATATTGGCTACTGAGCGAGAATCAACTCAGTGAGCAACAGATACCAAGGATGCTGGCTGATGAAGAAGACGAAGTAAGCTAGGTAGCCAATATAAGGCTTAGCAGTACAGATACATGTGGGCTCACTATGTGGCAAGCAACCGGTCACAGTTGCCCTGTTCATCTCATGTCTTATAAAAGCTTATTAAGGATTTATAAAGTGTTCACAACCTAATTAATAACTGAATTACAAACTATTCGTAAACCCTTTATAAGGGTAGTCTTATTGTAAAGTGGTACCCTAAACGCTATGTTCAATTTTCAAATGCAGTGTGGTCACTACATTATTAGAGACTAATTAAATGCTGTGTTCTTGTATATGGCATGCATGGGGTTTCGGATGTATAGTTGCACATCAGGAACCACAGTGGATGTTATTATAATATTTGTGTATTGTATTTTATAGTTTTTGCATAATTGTTACGGCCCGGCTCTGGGGCTATGACATAATCCGGAGAGTCGAGACGAGGTGCGACAATATAACAATCATTTATTGATGTTTAAACAAATAAATGAACGAAGCCAGCAGCAGGTCCCCGAGGCTGGCACGGAGAGAGGGCCAGAGGAATGACAGCGAGAGCACGAATCCGGTTGGGCTCTCAGGCAGCTCATCAGGCAGGTGGAGCTCATCAGGCAGGTGGAGCTCATCAGGCAGGTGCAGCTCATCAGGCAGGTGCAGTTCATCAGGCAGGTGCAGCTCATCAGGCAGGTGGAGCTCATCAGGCAGGTGCAGCTCATCAGGCAGGTGCAGCTCATCAGGCAGGTGGAGCTCATCAGGCAGGTGGAGCTCATCAGGCAGGTGCAGCTCATCAGGCAGGTGGAGCTCATCAGGCAGGTGCAGCTCATCAGGCAGGTGCAGCTCATCAGGCAGGTGGAGCTCATCAGGCAGGTGGAGCTCATCAGGCAGGTGCAGCTCATCAAGCAGGTGGAGCTCATCAGGCAGGTGGAGCTCATCAGGCAGGTGCAGCTCATCAGGCAGGTGCAGCTCATCAGGCAGGTGGAGCTCATCAGGCAGGTGGAGCTCATCAGGCAGGTGCAGCTCATCAGGCAGGTGCAGGTGGAGCTCATCAGGCAGGTGGAGCTCATCAGGCAGGTGCAGCTCATCAGGCAGGTGGAGCTCATCAGGCAGGTGGAGCTCATCAGGCAGGTGCAGCTCATCAGGCAGGTGGAGCTCATCAGGCAGGTGGAGCTCATCAGGCAGGTGGAGCTCATCAGGCAGGTGCAGCTCATCAGGCAGGTGCAGCTCATCAAGCAGGTGGAGCTCATCAGGCAGGTGGAGCTCATCAGGCAGGTGCAGCTCATCAGGCAGGTGCAGCTCATCAGGCAGGTGCAGCTCATCAGGCAACAATCACCCACATGGCTCGCGAACCTGCAATCAGAAGAGAGAGAGAGACAACGGAACGCCAAGGGCTGTGGAGGGGTCGTCACACTCCCACCCATAGAGAAAGGAGTTCCACACCGCCAACCACAGCCTTTTATTACGACCAGCTCCATACCCGAAGAGTTACCCCACAATTTAAAAACGTTTCCTTGTTTTTTCCTTTACCAAATAATTGTAATTCCACACACCAAAACAATACAGCTACAATAGCCTTCAAAAACTCCACACTGACGTCTATAATCCTTCTCAAAACCAGCCAACAAACCTCCCCCTGCCCACTCAGCTATATCATTTTGTTCATTGGTTTGTTAAACATATTACTTCAATTCAAAAACTCCTTGGAAAAATCTGTTTTTAAAAAAGTGTCGTCTTTTTTTTCATGCATAAAGACGAAAATATCCTTAGTTTGTTGTAATTCATGAAGGAGTTAATACATCTCACACTGATGGGACATCACTATATTATTTATAGGCTTTTTCTATCAAAGATGTTCGGGGTCGGTCAGGGGGTCCTTGGCTGAAGGGGTACATGACTGAAACAGTTTAAGAAGCACTGGATTAGACTCTAGCGCTTCTCAAAGGCTCAGAGGCCTGACAGGGGGTTGTCAAGGTAAGACCTCTGCAGCCCCCTGCTGGACTCAGTTTATTACATTTAGGATAAAATAAGTGTAATTAACTTGAGCATTATCACAGCACAACGTGAAACAGAAATGTGTGTCACTTAAATTGTTTTAAACCATCCAAAAGTAAACATTGGAGAGTCCAAATGTAAGCACATAATTGAACACATGGGAAGGATTGACTTGTGATTTGTGAATGCAGTTTGCACACGGTTCTTCTGGAATTTCTCTGGAATTTGTTAGATTTTTTAAATGTGCACTTTAAATACCCTCGCTTCCGGTGTTTTTAATTTTGATCAGTTTGACATCGATGACGTCGAGCCACACGCACTGCAAAAGATTTCACGTGACTTTATTTCTATTTGCAGAAGAGACAGAAATACATGTGAGTTCTTGCTGGGTCTTTTCAATCATGGTCATGCATTGTGTAAAACACAGTTTGATTCCACCACTGTATATTATGCATGTAATAAATACCATTTATTGATTTTAGAGAATAAACTACAAGTATGTTTTCCGCTCTGGGGTAAGGTAAGGTAAGGTAAGGTAGGTAAGGTAGGTAAGGTAGGTGAGGTAAGGTAGGTGAGGTGAGGTAGGTAGGTGAGGTGAGGTAAGGTAGGTGAGGTGAGGTAAGGTAGGTGAGGTGAGGTAAGGTAGGTGAGGTAAGGTAAGGTAGGTGAGGTGAGGTAAGGTAGGTGAGGTAAGGTATGTGAGGTGAGGTAAGGTAGGTGGTGATGGTTGAGGTAAGGTAGGTGAGGTGAGGTAAGGTAGGTGAGGTGAGGTAAGGTAGGTGAGGTGAGGTAGGTAAGGTATAGGTAAGGTAAGTTAGGTAGGGTGAGGTAGGTAAGGTACAGATGGAGCGCTCCATTTCAGACGCCTACCCGTGCGGGTCCGTGATCGGCACGGGGTGGGCCCCTGCTGAAAAGGAAACCCCCCCCCCCCGCAGGACTTGAAACGCCCCCTTGATAAATACATTTAATTATAATGAAACCAGCTGCAATGGATAATGGATCCACCAGGGGGAGGCGTGATTAAAAAGCTGCCACACTGGAACTCATGTGAAATAAACAGCTGATCTACAGGTATCTGATATCGCGGATATTTGTTAAGATCCATATGTCACGGATAGGATCATATTCTGTGCTAAATAAGAGACATGTAATCATTTACTAAACATCCCCATGTTTTTATTTAACAAAATAATGTTTAATTCACATTGGCGTAAGTACAAAACCATCGCTCTGTTTTTAGATCAGGAAATGCATCCAGGCTCAAACAAACGATTTTAAATCATCATCCTCACGATCATTTAATGTATCATATGTTCGCGAGTTGAAATTAATGCACTAAATTTAATCCACGTGAGTTTACAACAACAAAAATAATCGCTTTGTTTTTATATCACATCCGAAAATGCAGCACGGGTCTCACTACCGATCATCCTAATCCCACGGGCAAACAATAATATGTACAGTGTTAATAGTTTACTGTATTATTAGTGTCTAATATTACTGGGGATTTCGGAATGGTAGCCTACTGGATTTTGATTTATTGTATCGGCTTCATATCGCAATATATTCCCGAAGTCTGAAATGAAAAAATGTCCCACATTAGGGCAATTCACCCTACATTTAATCATTCATACAAAATCATATTTCGTTTATTTTTAACGAAATAAATGTGGTTTAATCCACATAATTTACTGTGTTAATTGTTTAGTATTGTTTAACTTGAAGGTGCCTGATGTGAACATTTCCAGAAGAACTCTAGCTTGAATGGCCTTTGTATGTATACAGTAGGCCTACACATAGGCGGCGCGTGAGGCTCAGGTTTGGGAAGGCTAAATAACTTTTTTTTCATCTTACGCTGCCCGCCTCCGGCGTCTATAGAAAAGAGATCAACTCAGTGAAAGCACCGCCTGCTGACCGATCAGAGCTCAGTGTGCGGAGTTTAAATCTCTCAAGTCATATTACAGGAAAAAGGAAATGCAGTTTAAACTGCCGTATGCAGAGAAGACGCCGACGTGTCGCACTTATCATTCATATCACACTGACATCACATCATCAATCAGATCATCGATCTCACATCGATATCACAATATTTCCTTATCTGAGTCAGCTTCTCGAGCCGTATCTGGCCGTGCAACACTTAGTTACATTGTCACATATACTGTATGCAGACGTATTATTTTAAGCAACACATTAAGTTGACGAAACACTCAACTCAAATGTAATAAAGTCAGATCCCCTCGTGTTTTAGATGGGGCAGTATCATAAAACTGTTGTACGCTTTCAAACACTCGGTAGTTTATATTTTAACGAGTTGTTCTGTATTCTCCTTGCAGGTGCAACTATGTGGCTTGTATCCTGGATTATATGTTTAAGTCATCATGGATGTTTAAAGTTCATATTTGTCTAATATTAGTTTACTTTTCATTAATGAAGTATGATGTTGCGCTGTCAGTACACTTGTCCCTGTTTGTGATTGGTCAAATGTAGCTAACCCCGCCCCTTTCACGTGAACGCGCTCTCAGCTGGAGAGAGAAACCCTGGCTTGATTTACCGAGTTGATAACCAGCGCCGTAGGACCGTTTAGCGAGATCGCGTTTGTTAGAGTTAGTTAAGATAACTAACCCTGTTGAACTGGCTTCGTGGTACAGGGCACAGGTGGCTGCATAGCAGCGCTAATGTCAAAGACATTATATATTTATTTTACCAGGATGCAGTTACACAAATATTTGGGAAGGCTTAGCCTTCATAGCCTCCAGCACCCGCCGCCCCTGGGCCTACAGTATAGCCCAGGCATCCTCAAACTACGGACTCCGATCCGGATCCGGACCGAACCACCACTGTCTCCGGACTCTGAGCAAATTATAGTTTTCATATGTATTATCTCTCTGTATTATATGTGAGACATCGCCACAACGCATTCGCAACGAGTCAAAATTCTCCGCTATGTCCACTGCAAACAGCGCTCTGCATGTCTGACTGTTCCACTGTGTTCCACCTGTGTGTGTCAACGCTTTGGTCCAATCACATTCAGCATCCAGTCAGCGTTTTTTCCCCCCAAACAATCTACGAATCAGAGGCACAGTAGGGCGGGTCTTCGTGGAATGCGGGTGGGGAAAATGTGTGTGTCTCTTTGAACCTGTCTAAGTCAGAGCGAGAATTTAAAAAAACAAAATTCAGAGCGAGAGTTAACAGCTCATCTAGTTCCATCTGTACTGTAGCTAGTAGCCTAGTTTCACCTACCGGGGTGGCAACTGACACCCTAAAAATAGGCCTTGCCACCCCAGCTGCCACCCCAGTTGGCAGCTTTGTTTTGAAAGAAAAGTTGTGGCTCATCGGACATTTATGAGAGAAAGTCTCTAATGTCCGAGTGCAAGTGAATGCAGCACAAGATGCACGTCATGCACGTCCCCCGGTCCTGGCGCGAGTGTGGACATACGATTGGCGGCGATTTCATTTTGAACTGGACGGCGCAAAACGAGAAGCATTCGGACCCAAGCACTGAAGGAATGAGGTATTTGCGGTCTACAATGACAGAGAAGAGACTGTCAGTTTGGCTGTACTCAGCATTGAATCAAAACGCACTGAAGCTGTTGATCTTAATACGTTTGTGAAATGGTAATCGCCGCATTCAGCTGTAATAGACATGTCAACTTGATGCTCTGCTCACGGATGAGCATACACAACTATTAAAGGTGGGGTAGGTAAGTTTCAGAAACCGGCTCGAGTGCACTACAATTTGAAAATACACAGCCGAAAAGAATCCGCCCCTTCCTTCAGACTTCCTTACAGAGCACCTCCTCCAACACACATGAACGCGCACATGACGTCAGCAGACTGGTGAAAGTGGCCGCCTGGCGAGTCATTGAAGTACTGCTGCAATGCAGCCCAATGAGGGCACGAGATACATTTGTGCGTGCACGAGATGGAAGGCTGACAGACAGGGCGGCAATCCAATCCGTTTAGCCGGCCCGGCTAAACGGATTGGTTGTACTTTTTACAGTACCACGGCTTCCACAGATAACATTTTTTTATGGATTTTTTGTCAAATACTTCAGATATTCATTGCTATCGGGATGTTAAGAGCATTCCATGGAATATAACAAAAAGTGTATCTCGAGCCGGTTTCTCAAACTTACCTACCCCACCTTTAAGATGATGACCTTACGTGTGTAAATATATTTTTTTCTTTGAGGGGGTCTGCCCCCAAAAAACAGTTTTAAGTCCTGAGAAAGTCAAATAAGACGGTGTTTAAAACTACACTGCCCAGCCAAAAAAAAGTAACCACTTTGATTTAACTAGGCCAGTAGGTAAGGGCTTTCCACTGGATAATAACTGCAGTATAAAAGAATGCATGACTGAAGTGATGGCGACCATGTTGAAGGCAAACAAAAAGAGGAAATAACAGGTCAAATCAAGCAAATCCCCTCTCAGATTCCACAGCAACCAGAAGAACATACATACTGGCTGGTGATTTGATTAATCAGCTTTTTGATGGAATACAAAATGCACAGTGCATTTCCTTAGCTGTGGATGAGTCCACTGACACCACTGACAATGCTCAGTTGCTGGTGTTTGTGAGTTGTTATGATGAGGCAAAGGGGGAGTTTGTTGAAGATGTGTTGGGCCTGACGAACCTCAGTGGACACACAAGGGGGCAAGACATTTATAAAGCAATAATGGGAATGCTGAATGAAAGAGGGTGCAGCTGCCTTTACTCCTAACTGTGCAGCTCTTACACTGCGACTCTGAGGGGTCAAGCACAGACACAATAACAATGAAAACTGCTGCATACAGATTATTTTTGTTTTTGCAACCTCGTGTTAAGAATCTTGTTGCAATTATTTAAAAGTTTGAATGACCGTAATAAACGGACCTTTGTCTTATTGAAACATTTATTTTGGACCTTTAAGATTTGTATTTGAGTACCCCAGGTATAGCCCAACCCAGAGCCGTATAATAGAAGAGTTATGACATCTCCGTTCACTCCAATGGACCACTTTTTTACAGCAATGGCGGATCGTGGAGCCTCTCATTCGTTCCCCGGAAGTTAGCGCCAAGGCTAGCAGAGCTGTGGAGTTGCAGCATAATAGACCGTTCGTGACGGACTTTTAAAGGTAAGAAGAAGTTTAAAGATTTATATTGCGGATATTATCAGCACATCTGATTCAAATTAACATGTGTATTAAAGGATGTCAGTGGATTATCCCTAAATCAGTAGATTTAGGGAACGTTTACAGATAACAGATCAAGCTAGGATACCGAAGCAAGTTAGCAACAGACGTTGAACAACCTTTTAATTGTAAATTCCGTTCTCTTAATGTCATTTGGTCCAACGTTGTTGAATTAGAGAAGAGGGGCTTCTAAACGGGATTGTATGCGGGGGTGGAGGGAGTTAAATATTAGATAAATATAACTTTGGTGCGTGTAAGAGTGAGTGTTTTTAGCAGAGCCATATTGTGTCCTTGTGATTATGTTGATTATTACCTGCCTGTATAATGTTGCAGCTCAGCTGATTTTGGATTGATGGCAAAGGGAGAGGGACTTAAGTGAGTGTGAAAACACAAGGTAAGTTTAATACTACTGTTTTATATAAGTAAGCATACTAAACATGTATTCTATCACTCTATTATATAAGTAATCTTGTTAGTAACCTACTGTATGGCAGGTGGAGGGACAGTGATGTTACAGGTGGAGGAGCAAGACTGCAAGACTGCAAACTCACAAGACAGAGAAATCAAAGTTTGTTCTCCAGAGAAGAGGTTGATTTCACTTCAATTTTTAATTTCATATTTTCTAAAGATGTGGAAATGGCTACAAAAAAACACGTGAGAGCTGTAACCAAGACAACTGTAACAACATGAGTAGAGAGCCACCAAGGTTTTTCAAGTCCCTCTCTTACTCCATTTTGCCAACCCAAACTTCCAGGTACATGACGGGACACCTTGCTTGTTTTTGTTGTTTGCGCTCCTCTGGCAGGTGGAGGGCAGTGATCCCTTCCCTTCTTCCCTCAATCTTTGAGACTAATGTAAGTAGAAGACATGGCACTGTAAATGTTCGAACATTTAAAATATTATACCACTTAAAAATAAGAAATATTACTTTTGTTACTAAGAGTTCATACTTATTATACCTGTGTCACCTTTCACACTATCGCTGTGATCATGAGCTATGGGCTTTGTAGATACAGGTCCCGGGGTGAATCGTGGTGCAGGGGCCCTTCTCTTTTTGACCACAGGGCGATGCACGAAGATGGTGGGTATAGCCTCTGCTCTCAGCCTAGTCTTGCTCTTTTTTGTCTTGACAAACTGGTCTGCATCAAAATGTGCCTGCGGAGTGACTTGAGGTTACTTCACACACAGAACAACTCAGTTGTGTCTGCCCACATACATATTCCATAGTGGTTGAATACACAGTATTAGGAAACACTTTATACTTACTGGACATGTTATACTCATTACATACTGTATATACAATATGACCAAGAATGTGAGACAACTTTATAGAAATTCATATCACATATGTTACTGATGCCATTTGTCATACTTTGTTAAACTCACAAATAATAAAGTTCTATAACTTCAGTTGGGAACAAAGACCACACCTTATCTCCCCAAGGCAATTTCCCATCCAATAGGTGTGCTATATAGGTGTGTATAACCCTTTCTCCTGTCTGTTACTCCCTCTTTCAGCACAAGAACCAGAGGGGGATTCAATGGAGCCTGAATACCTGCACTGAGACCCTCACCCTGCACCCTGAGTCTCAACTCTCAGTGTTTTTCAAGCCTTTCCCTGTTTTTTGTATTAAACAAATCATTAAGCTTTCCCAATGGTGTGGTTTTCGTTTTGTGAAAAAGTGCAAATGCAGTGTTTGTATATAAATCACATATTTTTTTGCTGTTGGTCGTGAAATTGCTCCTGCTTCCTCCGCTCTGTGTCAGTGGGGAAGCTGTACATTCGTACTCCTTTCTCTGAGCGATTGGAGCATCCCCAGGCAGCACAGCAAACCATGGTGGCGACTAGGAGGCAGCACAGCAAACCATGGTGAAGACTAGGAGGCAGCACAGCAAACCATGGTGAAGACTAGGAGGCAGCACAGCAAACCATGGTGAAGACTAGGAGGCAGCACAGCACACCATGGTGGCGACTAGGAGGCAGCACAGCAAACCATGGTGAAGACTAGGAGGCAGCACAGCAAACCATGGTGAAGACTAGGAGGCAGCACAGCAAACCATGGTGAAGACTAGGAGGCAGCACAGCACACCATGGTGGCGACTAGGAGGCAGCACAGCAAACCATGGTGGAGACTAGGAGGCAGCACAGCAAACCATGGTGGTGACTAGGAGGCAGCACAGCAAACCATGGTGGCGACTAGGAGGCAGCACAGCAAACCATGGTGGCGACCAGGAGGCAGCACAGCAAACCATGGTGGAGACTAGGAGGCAGCACAGCAAACCATGGTGGCGACTAGGAGGCAGCACAGCTAACCATGGTGGAGACTAGGAGGCAGCACAGCAAACCATGGTGGAGACTAGGAGGCAGCACAGCACACCATGGTGGCGACTAGGAGGCAGCACAGCAAACCATGGTGGCGACTAGGAGGCAGCACAGCAAACCATGGTGGAGACTAGGAGGCAGCACAGCAAACCATGGTGGCGACTAGGAGGCAGCACAGCAAACCATGGTGGCGACTAGGAGGCAGCACAGCACACCAGGACAACACGGAGGAAAAGGCACAGACAAACTGCATGATATGCTATTCAATGTTTATTGAATTCCATGTATTTGCAATGGATGTTCCTAAAACAACACATTTAACATCATCATCATCATGCTGCTGCTGCTGCTGCTAGTCCTTTGATAGTCACCTGTCGGTCTCCTGTCCTTTCTGAAAGCCATAAAGATGACATTAGTCATTTAGATAATTTGTGTCCTCAATTACCATGGTTACTGAAACTACCATGAATTTAAGAAAATGGTAGACATTAATCTAATCTGAATTTTAAAGCATTACTTTAGATTCCCTCCCTCTAAATATATCAATAAACATTAGAAAGTGATGCTCCTGACTACCATTCAAGTTTAAGAAGATAATATTGGTTTTAAAGAATTCAAAGCTATAAATAAACAGCAACAGGCTCTTTAACCAAGGCACTGTTAGCCTAACATGTAAACTAGTTGTTCACACTAATCCTAATATTAGCAAATTCTATTTTATTTTTAAAAACATATTGGTGTAAATACATACACATATCGATTTGTTGTATAAATATTGCAAATCAAAACCTTTATTCACTAATAATTACCAAAAATCGTAGTTCTATCTCCTGTTATCAGTGCATTCACATTGCCCGCCATGAACTTCCGGGGAACGATCCTCTTCTACATGAACCACGTGACGATAACCGTTTTTGGACTTCCGTTGTCGTAACTCTTCTATTATATGGCTCTGGCCCAACCATGTACACCTTCCTTTTTTCCCGTCCAAAGTTTGAATTGGATAAAGGTAATGGTTATCGATGGTGCTTTTATAGCCTATTGTATAATAACTGTGATTTATATTGCTTTTCAAATGCATATGGCCACCCATTTACACTGCTCTTCCCGTCAAGAATATGAATAGAACTTAGTTAGATCACTTTACATTTCTGCAAATTAATTTTTAATCACCCACGTCTCCCCGTCCCGAAAATGATAAATAAAATAAAAAGAGGAAACCATTTTCAAGTTCAGTTTTCAACGTTTTATTTAAAATAACTGACATAACAGACACCATACTGTAGGCCTATCTGCTGCGGAAACCAGGACGAGCTATTTCGGGATCTGTTTTTCGGGGGCTCCTCAGTCTCTCATTTACCCGACTCCTGGGGGGTATACTACGAAGCAGGATTTTCGCTTAGCCGGCTAAATTCAGGGACAACTCCGGCTTTCCGGTCCTACGAAGCGGGTTCTCTTTTTAGCAGGCTAGATCTCCATGGTAACTGATGCTGAGCGGCTAACCTGGTCGGGACCAGGTTAGGTTGCAGGCTAAGAGCTCAACTCAGTGAAAGCACTGCCTGCTGACCAATCAGAGCTCAGTGTGCGGAGTTTAAAGCGATCAAGTCATATTACAGGAGAAAGGAAATACAGAAAAGCTGCCGTCGCAGGAAAGACGGCCGGCAAAAGTCACCGACTGTGTGAACGTGAACATGAATAGAATATCAGCTCCATCTTCAGAGCAATCTGACTATTATAACATTAGCGTTAAGAAAGCTTACTTAAATATCTGCCACAACATAAGTAACCGGATCAGAGTCACGTTAAGTACAGTCCGCGGCATATCACTTCATAATGTATCATATATCTCCTTATCTGAGTCAGCTGAGCCGTATCTGGCCGTGCAACACTCACAGTGTCACATACTGTATGCAGAAGTATTATTTTAAGCAACACATTAAGTTGACGAAACACTCGAGACAAATGTAGGCTAATTAAAGTCAGATCGTGTTTTAGACGGGGCAGTGATATCATAAACCTGTTAATGTACGCATTCAAACTGTATTTGTGCCACACAGCTAGGTAAGGTGAGGTGAGGTAGGTGAGGTGAGGTGAGGTAGGTGAGGTGAGGTGAGGTGAGGTGAGGTAGGTAAGGTGAGGTGAGGTGAGGTAGGTAAGGTGAGGTGAGGTGAGGTAGGTAAGGTGAGGTGAGGTAGGTAAGGTGAGGTGAGGTAGGTAAGGTGAGGTAGGTAAGGTGAGGTGAGGTGAGGATGAGGTGAGGTGAGTGAGGTGAGGTGAGGCTCGGTAAGGTCGGTACGGTGAGGTGGGTCGGTGCGGTGCGTCGTCCGGTGCGGTGCGGTGCGGTGCGGTCGTCCGGTCCGGTGCGGTGCGGTCGGTGCGGTCGGTCCGGTGCGGTGCTGTGCGGTCCGGTGCGGTGCGGTGCGGTCGGTGCGGTGCGGTGCGGTCGGTCGTCCGGTGCGGTGCGGTCGGTCCGGTGCGGTCGGTCCGGTGCGGTGCGGTGCGGTGCGGTCGGTCCGGTGCGGTGCGGTCGGTCCGGTGCGGTGCGGTGCGGTCGGTCCGGTGCGGTGCGGTCCGGTCGGTCCGGTGCGGTGCGGTCGGTGCGGTCCGGTCGGTGCGGTGCGGTGCGGTCGGTCCGGTGCGGTGCGGTGCGGTCGGTCCGGTGCGGTGCGGTCGGTCCGGTGCGGTGCGGTGCGGTCCGGTCGGTGCGGTCGGTCCGGTGCGGTCGGTGCGGTGCGGTGCGGTCGGTCCGGTGCGGTGCGGTCGGTCCGGTGCGGTGCGGTCGGTGCGGTGCGGTGCGGTCGGTCCGGTGCGGTGCGGTGCGGTCGGTCCGGTGCGGTGCGGTCGGTCCGGTGCGGTGCGGTCGGTCCGGTCTCGGTGCGGTCGGTCCGGTGCGGTGCGGTCGGTCCGGTGCGGTCGGTGCGGTCGGTCCGGTGCGGTGCGGTCGGTCCGGTGCGGTCGGTCCGGTGCGGTGCGGTCGTCCGGTGCGGTGCGTCGGTCCGGTGCGGTGCGGTCGGTCCGGTGCGGTGCGGTCGGTGCGGTCGGTCCGGTGCGGTCGGTGCGGTGCGTGCGGTGCGGTGCGGTGCGCTGCGTGCGGTGCGGTCGTCCGGTCGGTCCGGTGCGTGCGGTGCGGTGCGGTCGGTGCGTGCGGTGCGGTCGGTCCGGTCCGGTGCGGTGCGGTGCGGTGCGGTGCGGTGCGGTCCGGTGCGGTCGTCCGGTGCTGTGCGTCCGGTGCGGTGCGGTGCGGTCGGTCCGGTGCGGTGCGGTCGGTCCGGTGCGGTGCGGTCGGTCCGGTGCGGTGCGTGCGGTCGGTCCGGTGCGGTGCGGTCGGTCCGGTGCGGTGCGGTGCGGTGCGTCGGTCCGGTCCGTGCGGTCGGTCCGTCCCGTGCGGTGCGGTGCGGTGCGGTGCGGGTCCGGTCGGTGCGGTGCGGTGCGGTGCGGTGCGGTCCGGTGCGTGCGGTGCGGTGCGGTGCGGTCGGTCCGGTCGGTCCGGTGCGGTGCGGTCCGGTGGGTCGGTCCGGTGCGGTTCGGTCGGTCCGGTCGGTGCGGTCGGTCCGGTCGGTCGGTCGGTGCGGTCGGTCCGGTTCGGTGCGGTTCGTCCGGTGCGGTGCGGTCCGGTCCGGTCGGTGCGGTGCGGTGCGGTCGGTCCGGTCGGTGCGGTCCGGTCGGTCCGGTCCGGTCCGGTCGGTCCGGTCGGTCCGGTGCGGTCGTGCGGTCCGGTCGGTCCGGTCCGGTAGGTCGGTCCGGTGCGTTCCGGTCGGTCCGGTCCGGTCGGTCCGGTCCGGTGGTGTCGGTCGGTCCGGTGGTGCGGTCCGGTCGTCCGGTCGGTCGGTCGGTCCGGTCGGTCCGGTGCGGTCGTGCGTCCGGTCGGTCCGGTCCGGTCGTCGGTCCGGTGCGGTCCGGTCGGTCCGTCGGTCGGTCCGGTGCGGTCGGTGCGGTCCGGTCGTCCGGTCCGGTCGGTCGGTCCGGTCCGGTCGTCCGGTCCGGTCCGGTCCGGTCGTTGCGGTCGGTGGGTCGGTCCGGTGAGGTCGGTCCGGTAGGTAGGTGAGGTAGGTAAGGTAAAGTAGGTAAGGTAAGGTTTTCAGACACAGAGTCAATTCAAAGTGCTATACATGAACATTAACACTTAACAGGAAGACAACAGAAAGGAACACAATAAATAAACACAATGGAATAACAGATTCATAGAAACTATGCATAAAAGACAAAGACCTACAGAATAGTTTATAAACAACATTAAATACAGACCTGTGATTAAGCAAGTTAAAAGACCTCTGGGTAAGCAGTTGAAAAAGTATTGTTTTTAGCCTCGACTTAAAAGAACTCAGCGTTGGTGAAGTGGAACAAATGTGTTCTTATTTTATCTACATTTTTTAATGATATCTCTATGTCTAGGGAGGCGTGTGGCGCAGTGGCCTAGTGCGCTGGTGCTCTGTTCAGGGGGTTCAAACCCCACTGCAGTCGTTGTGTCCCTGAGACACTTCACCCCAAATCGCTCCTGTGGGGATTGCCCAGTATTGAGTATGTTAGTCGCTTTGGATAAAAGCGTCTAGCAGGTGACATGTCATGTAATGTAATATCTATCAGCGACATTGATGTTTGGATTGGGATACTGTTTCTGTTTCTGGATTTAGGTAAAGCACTATACAAATCCAATGTATTATTATAAAAAAATGTATAATGTCAATACAGTAGGCGCTAAAACAAGTTACAAGGGGTGCATTTAAAAGGTAAGCCTCTAGGAGCCGCTGCGGATTTTCCTCACTTAGATTTTTTGTCAGGCTCTGACAGGTCTGGTTATTTCTTGCAGTGGAGGCCAGTTTCTCAGTTTCTCCCCTGACGCACCGGGAGCATCTTCCTCCATCAGATGCACCCGGAGTCTGCTGCTGCTCACACACCTTTAATGCCCAGCTGTTTACCCGGCATGTAACCCGGGTTATTGCTCTGTTTCCAGGCCCGGTTTGTGTGTTGTGTTCCCCCCATGGAGGACTAGCCGGGTCGGGGATCCACCGCCCTGCAGGCTGCGGGGAAACACGGATCTCCACACCGACGGGAGTACACCCAAGTCGGGGATAAAAAGGTTGAAAATGGTGGATGTTTCTGGCTTCTCTTGCCGTCATGTGAACGCGGACGAACGTGCCGGGGATGATGGTGAGTGTCCGCGCACCGTGCGTCTCTTTCGTCTCAAACACTCACACACACACACCTGCTGTCAAACACCATGCAGTATTGATAGATTCCTACGAAGATAGGCTCCTGAAGGCAGCATGTAGGATGATTTGATGGAGGTCAGTGGGCTGATTGTCGGTGTGTCTGACCCGGATGGCCGCATCAGGGTCGATCATCCTGTCAGTGGATCTGTACAGAGAACATGGATGCATGGACATATGGTGTTAAACTGAGAGAGTTGTGTTTTGTCCGCTGTCTGTAGCTCTCCAGAGGTCCCTGAAGGGGTCTCAGACAAACTGAGTTTAAGATCAATTCAGGTTAAATATTCTTATGATGAACAGTGATGGAAAGCACATCTTCTTAATACTCATTCAAGCTACTATGCTGAAAGGTAATATTGTACTTGTACTCCTCTGTGTATCTGACAGCTGTAGTTTCAGAGTATCAGCTGATACAGAATAACATGTAGAATGAGGTCTGGTGTAACGGAGAGGTTCATCGAGTAACAGACAGGATTCTCCTCTGTTTTCTATCTAATGTAAAACACTATGAACTTGGAGACTATTTGTGGTTCCTGGAGACACCAAGCTGTCCTCCTCTGGGTTTGATTTGAAGTGAGAGGGTGATGCAGGTTTCTGTCTTTAAAGGCTGCTCTGCAATATCCCTGTGTCTGTGTGTTCATCAGGACTCAAACACAACCAGCTGTGCATTCATTATGCCTTTCTGTTTATTATATTTACCTGGTTAATAGTTCCCATGTGATGGTGTTTATAGAAGTGCCAGAGCTCATATAAGTGTGTCTATTTCCCAGCATCCAATGCACTGATTAAACCGAGACTCTTAAATATAGAAGTTAAAGCACAGACTGAGATATTACTGTCTCGATTTGTCGTATTATTTGAAGTTACTGCATTTTAAACCATTTTAAGCAGCAGTTCTTTCTGAAGCTAACATTTGAACAGATAACCAATCAGGACAAGAAGACAAGAGACAAGAAAAAGCCCATAATGCATTGCAGCTGCACACCAGGAGCATTTTGATGAACGCAGCTTGACTCTCGCAGTTGTTCTTTAACTCATAAGTAGATTCATGCTCCCTGGAGGTAATTGAAAGGCATTCTGGGAACTGTAGGACATTGAGAGACAAAGGGAAAGGCAGCAGTTCATCTCATAAATAACGTGTGTTGAGCTTTCCAGACTATGAAACATTGAGAGGATGTTAGAAACCGGCCTCTTCCTCCGTGTGTTCCTCAGCTCAGTCAGGCGGACGCTCTGTAGCCGCCGGGGAATAAGATGCCACAACACGTCTCCTCGGGTCTGTTAGTGGGTCAACATCTCCGGCATGGTGCTGCTCGCTTCCTCCCCTCCCCCCACCTGTCTGTGGATGTAGTTTACTCTCCGGCTGCTGCAGCTTCACTGTCATAAACATCACCAACATCCATGTCAGGATTGACCCTCTTGGAGCGCATTAGAATGAAGCGGAACAAATAGTGAAGTAGTTCCCTTAACATTTCCCTCAAATGATCCTCATATTTCACCCAGAAATGCGACTGAATCTGACATATTCTGAACACCTTTCCTGAGTAGAAATATCCCCACACTCCCATGCACTGACCTGAGCAGTTTGACGTTAATAGAGATTTTAAACTGTTCAATAAAACACATCGGATGTGTTGCCGTGTTGTGTTTACTGACAGCTCGGAGTATCTGCTTGTCAGAGATTCCCACGAGGCGTTCAGGGTCAAACAGTGGCACCAACGTGAGCTAATTAGTGCGCAGACTGAGCAGAGAGCTGCAGGCTGAAGGCCAGATGTTGTTATGGGACCCGACAGGTGCACAGACTAACTGTTGCTCAGTGCAGGAGTTGATTATATAGTTTAGAGAGTTTAATGTGGACAGCTTGATAAAGGTCATACGTGAACCAACAGGTGCACTATCTTCTCTCCTTGTGCTCGTAGAGAGGTGGACAGGTGGTGCGTTTGTTTACCTGCAGGTTTCTGAGGTCAAACCAGATCATGCAAAATGCAAATTGGAGTAAACAGCCCTCTGCTGCCGCTCTGACAGTGATGCTTTATTCTTGGTGTCTGACGCCAGAAATAATTGGCATCGACGTCCTCTTTGTGTCATCGCTGTGATTTAAAGGTGGCATGTAAGGACAACAGAGAGCATCATGGGTTATTTCTACAGCCGCCAAAGTGTTATTGCAGACTTTGATCAGCGCCATTTGGTTTCTTTATGAGCCAGAAATCAGGACTTGTTTGTTTCTGACTCGTAATCATGATTATGTCAGCACTCTCTCTTACTCATGAACTCAATGTGCTGTTCTGATGACTGCTTTCCCGCACTGTTTAACTTAAAGGGGACCTATCATGCAAAATGCACTTTGTGATGTCTTTTATATATCAATGTGTCTCCGGTGCGTCGGGGAACTCACGCAGCGTCAGAAAATAAAACCCTCTCTCTTTTCCTCCGCTGTGACGTGTCCATCCGCGGTGACGTGTCCATCCGCTGTGACGTGTCCATCCGCTGTGACGTGTCCATCCGCTGTGACGTGTCCATCGGGTCCATCCGCTGTGACGTGTCCATCCGCTGTGACGTGTCCATCCGCTGTGACGTGTCCATCCGCTGTGACGTGTCCATCCGCTGTGACGTGTCCATCCGCTGTGACGTGTCCATCCGCTGTGACGTGTCCATCCGCTGTGACGTGTCCATCCGCGGTGACGTGTCCATCCGCGGTGACGTGTCCATCCGCTGTGACGTGTCCATCCGCTGTGACGTGTCCATCCGCTGTGACGTGTCCATCCGCTGTGACGTGTCCATCCGCTGTGACGTGTCCATCCGCTGTGACGTGTCCATCCGCTGTGACGTGTCCATCCCCTGTGACGTGTCCATCCGCTGTGACGTGTCCATCCGCTGTGACGTGTCCATCTGCTGTGATGTTAGCGGACCCACAGAAAGTTGCTATCAGAAACAATGCCTGACGTGTTTACATTAGCAAGCCTCGCTAACACTCAGAGCTAACCTGTAAACCCGCAAGAGAAAAAGCATTTGAGCTCCGTACTGTTTCAGAAATAATCCTTGACGTGGTTTAGAACAGGATGGCGTTTTATCACAGCAGCATTTAACTTTATCTCCGGTAGAATTCTGATCAGGCATTAGCTCCGCCTCCTCTTCTTTCTTTTTTTTCAAGCTAAGGACCCAAGATCCGGGTTTCTCTAGGGCTTCAAAAGAGGGGTTTGAGTAGTATGAGGCGTGGCTACAATGGGTGATCTGTTTTGAAAAAAAATACATGTTTTATATAGGTATGGCCCTACAATATATGTTTCAAATATAGCATGATAGGTCCACTTTAAACTGAGAGCCTGGATGTTATTTATGTTTCTGATATGAAACCTTTGGTGTAAAACGTCCCAGATTTCCTGACATCGCACTTCAGAGGCAGAACAGCTGAAGTGATTTCCCCAGCAGCTGTTTTGTGTGCCAACATTTGGAGCTCCAACCCATAGCTTCTCCTCCATGGGAACACACATCATTGATATTCCTCAGCGGCTCCCTCAGGGCGCCGGCGGACAGCGAGACAGTGGAGCTGGCTCTGGGAGAACCCGTCGTACTGAGCATTAAAACAGAAAGAGAGACGCCTGTTATGTACAGAGATATTCAGACACGATGCTCCAGGTGTGATGACAGCTGAGAGGAAGCTGCAGGTGACACATGACGCTCAGAGAGGTGAGTGATTTCTAAATGTTAATCCTGACGGTCCGCTCGAATCTCATTATCTCCGTGTCTGCGGTGAACAGACCAGAAACCAGGATTATCGATGGGAGCTGTCAAATGGTCAGCATGGAGGAGATTACACTGCTTTTATCCCTGATCCCTGTTTGGCAGTGAAGAGATGACATGGAAATGTATATGGAAAAGCAGAATAGGGCTCCTTTGAATGAGTTGCATTATGGGAAATGTATTCTCCAGTGGTTATGAGCCATCATAGAGATACAAGTCAGGATGTCTCAGCTTCAATTGCACCCCTTATGTGCCTCTTTAAAGGCTTTCGGTCTGAGGCTGAAACACTGCTTAGGTCTTTGTGACAAGGAAGTATTTATCAGGTCGTAAACAGCAGTTTTTTTGGTTTGTAAATAATTGGCATTTGAAGTGCGTCGCTGGATATCGTTGCTTTGTTTGTGGGAAAGGTTTTGCCAACATTGACTTAACCCTTTAACTGCAGAGCTTATTATAGTGATATGTCAACTATGTATATACCCATTGTGTATTTCATCACTTGCCATTTGTAAAGCAAAAGGTCAACAACTCTCCTTCTAGCTTCTGAAATGTGATGTATGTGGGTTTTTTCTGTTGGCTGGAAACAACACCTTGGGTTGGAATATGTTGTTGAATTGAATTGATTTATTTAAAACAAGGGACAGTGTACATTAATCAACATATTAAAAACATGTAAAAGTACTCGAATTAGACAAAAGGCTAGTTTTCATCGATAGTCCCTTTGCCAGATGGTGATAGACATCCTAAAAGCAATAATAAAAATACCACAACATTGTTATACCATTGTGGCACATTGGTTGGAATATGTTGTTTGGAGGCATGTGTGCTATTGAGTTGAAAACAAAGACCTCAGTGTCCGCCTCCTCTCTTCCTCCATCAGCAGACCCTCCACTTTCTGTCCACACGTGGTTTATGAAAGTGGAGCAGTGCATTCACTCTGCAGATTATGTAAGGGCTGAGTCTGAGGAGGTGTGAGAACAGTCGTGTTCACCAGGAGCTGTGAGTGGGTGGAAAGAGCTGCAAATACTCTGCACATAGGTCACGATTCATGTTGTTAACGTGAGTCACCTGTGAGCCATTAGTGACGCTTTGGTTCTGCTGAATCCTTACTCATAGTTACGGTTTCATTTTGAGACGATTTGTTTTTTACTTAACCTCTTTCGTCATTTAGGGATTTAAGGCTGCGACTCCATTCTTGTTTCTGTGCTCATAAAAGCTAAATCACCTTGAAGGTCTACGTATAATAAAGACAAACACTAAAAAGGACTCACTTTCTTCTTGTAAATAAAGTCAGATATTTTCCCAAACTCAATTACACATAAAAATCACTCACAATGCTGTAAAAAACTATTTAAGAAATAACTAAAATCTTCATAATTTATTATGCAAGGAGAACTTTATTAACTACTTTAAGCATGCTCACTTAAAGTGTAAGCTAGCAAAGTGATATTTTTGTGCCATTTTTAATGTTTTGAGTATATTATTACTCAAAAGCTATCATGACATGAATTTCACTATCATCTCATGCCTTACTGTACAATATAGTGTGTGAAAATGTTATGTATTTATTCAATTGACTACTTTACAAGTCTTAGATTATGAAAATAGTTTTTATTCTTTTACTTTCATTCAATTCATTGATGCAGCTTTGATAGAAATGGTGCTTCTCTCTCTCTCCAGTTCTACACCGTGTCCCAACCTACAATCTGGGTTAACTTTCCTCTCTGGCATTTCCATCGCTCCCTGGCAGGCAGAGTGTCTGCTGCTGCTGTCCTAACCCCTCTGACCTCTTGTTGGTGTTTCTGTCTGACGCACACACACACACACACACACACACACACACACACACACACACACACACACACACACACACACACACACACACACACACACACACACACACATGCAATTAGTCAGCACTCTGCCCTGTCACGTTTCCCCCTCGTATTGATCGACATGTGCAGTTTGGTGTCGGCGTGCCAGGTTATCGGCAGGTTGACCACGGCCAGCGTCTCTTCCTGGAAGCTGTGTGTGTGTGTGTGTGTGTCCTAGCATTACTATACTTGTGGGGACCTAAATCTGTTTACACAGTCACGTGTGGGGACTCGCCTCCCTTATGGGGACAAATTGGAGGTCCCTTTGAGGGGAATCATTAATTTTAGGGTGAAGACTTGGTTAGGTTTAGGTTAGGGTTAGGGTTAGGTATGTGTTGGTTATGGTTAAGGTTAGGATAAGTCTCCAGGAAATGCATGTAAGTCAATGTAATGTCCCCTGAAGTGATGTATACATGGGATGTGTGTGTGTGTGTGTGTGTCTCATATCACTCACTCCGTCGGCATGCATGCTACTGTGGACACGGTGGAGAGAAGACAGGGAGATGGAGACGATTTCTCAGGTCAGTGATGGACAGAGATAGTACAGAAGTGAGCGTGCACAGGCGTCGTTCAGAGACGTGTGTGTGGCTGCTTTCTTAAACGTTTGCTCTGATTTCAAATGCGATGTGTTCTGTTTTTTGGCTCAGCTGGATCCTGCCTCATGTGCAGGCTCTGTCATGCTGGTTGGTTTTAAGTGTTGTGTCTTTATCACTCCTCGTCCTGCTGCTACTCTCCGTCATTGACTGTGACACACACACACACACACACACACACACACACACACACACACACACACACACACACATACACACACACACACACACACACACACACACACACACCATGTATACATCACTTCAGGGGACATTACATTGACTTACATGCATTTCCTGGAGACTTATCCGAACCTTAACCAACACATGCCTAACCCTAACCCTTACCCTTAACCTAACCAAGTCTTCACCCTAAAATTAATGACTCCCCTCATGGGGACCTCCAATTTGTCCCCATAAGGGAGGCGAGTCCCCACACGTGACTATGTAAACAGATTTAGGTCCCCACAAGTATAGTAATGCTAGGCCACACACACACACTGTGGTATGCAGATGCTCTGAGGTGAACTTCCAGGAGTTGTAGAAACGCATCATGTTTGCCTCGAGGAGAATTTGGATCAAAGATGTTTTTTAAGTGAATGCATGGTGAGCAGATTTCACGAGAGGGTTCTGAAACCTACACAGCCGCTTTGTGCACTGAACAGAAAGGAAACTGTGTGTCTGGAAATGATCAAGAGACAGAGACTTGTGATGCTCAGGAGTGGAGTGCACCAGCTGGGTGTAAAAAAAGTAGGTCTTAACTCTAACGTCGGGCTTAGCTACGTCCGACTTAGTGATTCGAATGTACACCGAGTGCACCAAGCCTGACTAGTCTCGGTCATAGCTGCGCCTGGTCTTAAGATGCGCGTCCACGTGAATATACGCGAAACAGTAATTGTTGCCAAGCAACGCACGTCTACATAATTTAACACTCAAACTCCTCCATTCAGAGCAAGCTAAGACTTGGATAACGAAGTCATGGATAACGGAAACCAAAAGAAGAGAAAAATTGCGCCCACACCCCGAAAAACAAAGAGGGATTTTACAGAGCTACAGCGTGAACTGGTGGAGAAAGAGATCGTTCGTGTGGAGACCGCACAACTGAGAGCGGAACACGACAACATTGAGCTGGAGAAATTAAGACTCAAAATTATAATTCTTAAGAATCAGCAAAGAATCACTGAAGAAGACAATTTGTCATTCACCATTCTCTAATCATATTTGTTGTACTTGTTTTTATCTCAATGTCATGTTAATAGTTCTCCAAATGTTGTTATCTAATGTTCTTTTGTGTGTTTTTTGAATAAAGGCAATAGGCTATAAAACGGCCAGATGAAAATATGTGGTCACAATGGGAGCTTATTGAAATGCAATTGCAAAAGAACAGCGTTCATATTACAAATATAAAGGGCTATGTGTTGTTTATTATGTGATTGCGGTTAAGTCGTCCACCGATATCTTCACGGATGCCAGGAGGATTTTGCTGCTTCTTCTTGTAAGTGAATATAATTCCTAAGGCGGCGCTGCAGAGCCAAGGAAACTTGTCTAATAGCCCGACATGCAGTTGTGCGATGAACATTAATCATATCTCCCACAGTATTAAAGTCAAATCTGAGCGCAATCAGCACCTGCAAGATTGGGGAGAGCGCAGCGTTTCTGTCTGATCCGTTCTGTTGTTGAGGGGAGATCTCCTCGATTAAATCAAAAAGGGCTCGTCTGCCCAAACGAAACCTCTCTATCAGCTCACTGAATAGATGTCCAGTGGGTTTGTTCCATCACAAATGACTCTTTCTCTTCTTAATGCCCTTTCGTTGTTACAACATGTAAACAAGACGCACTGCCATATTTTCCTTCTTGCCTGTTTTGCGTTACTATGGATACTAGTCTGTCTTTCCGATTTACGCCTGCTCCATACTAGGCGTAAAAGTTACACCCGGGCCGGGCGCAACGCATACAGGGCTTAAGTCTAAGTGGTGCACTAGTCATAACTTTATTTCGGTCTTAACCTTCGGTTCTACGTCGGACGTAGAGTTACGCCCAGCTTACGCCCGGCTGGTGCACTCCACTCCAGGAGTCATCCAGCTGAGAAGAGTAGTTTCATCTAACAGGGCGAAGCTGAATAAATGTCTCCTTTCTCTGCTTGTGTTGTGAAGTCTTTGCATTATTTTGGTGGGAGCATTTTCACAAAGATATCTCATGACACCTGGCTCTTAAATCTTCATTTGTGTCACAAAGACAGATGACTTTATGGACTGAAAACAACATGTTTGAAAGTGGTTGAAAGTGCGCACTGTTAGAGGTGAGAGGACGTTATTGTGTGGTGAAACCTTCACTCCTGGTGCAGTGTGTGTCCTCCTGCCTGTCTGTGCACTCAGTGTGTGTCCTCCTGCCTGTCTGTGCACTCAGTGTGTGTCCTCCTGCCTGTCTGTGCACTCAGTGTGTGTCCTCCTGCCTGTCTGTGCACTCAGTGTGTGTCCTCCTGCCTGTCTGTGCACTCAGTGTGTGTCCTCCTGCCTGTTTGTGCACTCAGTGTGTGTCCTCCTGCCTGTCTGTGCACTCAGTGTGTGTCCTCCTGCCTGTCTGTGCACTCAGTGTGTGTCCTCCTGCCTGTCTGTGCACTCAGTGTTTACAGTCAGACGGCGTTTCTTTATTTATGGGAAGGCTTTGACGCTTTTTTTATCCTGCCGAGTTCATCCTGATGATGTCCGGACAGGAAGTAGCGGCACATCTGTGTCAGTGTGTCTGAGGCTGAATATGAACCAAGTGCATTTCCTTTAAACCGGAGAATGGTTGCAGGGTTTTTATCGATGTATATGACGAGGGGAGAGGGGGTTTAGTTATCTGAAAACACAGAGGATATCTACATTTTTGCATCATTTAAAATACTATATTTCTTGTTTTTCTTTATTTTATAAATTCAGTACAAAGTATTTTTTATTCAGCAGAATGAGGAATAAGATCATGTTGGTAACCTATGTGCATTTTTCAGACTTAATGACATCTTTCATTAAGAGTGAAATAATCAATAGGACACACACACACACACACACACTCACTGATCAGAGGGAATAGACGGTGGCACTGATTGGCTTTCATGCTGTTGCTATGGGAGTTTAAGCTGCATTCCTATTGGACGGGCTTCGGACCAGGGCCAACTGTCAGCATCCCTCCGTTGTCGCGGCTACAGACAGGAAGCGAGGTGGTGGTGCGGGGGGTGGAGGACCACAATGTCGTTCTTGTTGCTGCCGATTCGAAACAGCAGAAGAAGAAACTCCTCTGTTGTTTATTGCAAAACATTTTTTCAAGAGGCTGATCCTTCTGCAAACAGAACAAATGCATGTTTTTGATCTGCGGTACGAAACAGATTAATGCTTACGCACACACACACACACACACACACACACACACACACACACACACACACACACACAGGGTCGCTCAGCAGAGACCTGCTAATCCTCCGCAGAAAGATGATTATTAATATGTCATGTCTGGATGAAATGGTGTGTGTGTGTGTGTGTGTGTGTGTGTGTGTGTGTGTGTGTGTGTGTGTGTGTGTGTGTGTGTGTGTGTGTGTGTGTGTGTGTGTGTGTGTGTGTGTGTGTGTGTGTGTGTGTGTGTGTGTGTGTGTGTGTGTGTGTGTGTGTGTGTGTGTGTGTGTGTGTGTGTGTGTGTGTGTGTGTGTGTGTGTGTGTGTGTGTGTGTGTGTGTGTGTGTGTGTGTGTGTGTGTGTGAAACCATTGCTCTATTCATTATCCCCTTGCTACTGAGTGTGTCTATTATGGCTCTATTCAAATGCAAATGCTTCTGCCTCACACACACACACACACACACACACACAAACACACACACACACACACACACACACACACACACACACACACACACACACACAAACACACATGTAGTTGATGTTTAATTGACTGAGCGTGCACTAGTTTTCTCTCGTGCACTTTGTCCTCCCTGCTGCAAGAATCACAAATGCCATCAATATGCATGTGGGTGTTATTGTAGAACAGTATTAGGCAAAGTATAACATATGTTTCCACATGTTTTTAACACCCCAATAAGTGGGTATATGCATGCATAGTGGAGAGCCAATTCACCAGGGATATTAGAAACGTCTCGATCATTCTTCGACTGTAACGATGGAGATCAGACGGTTGTTTAAAGGGGCCGTGTTGTGACATGTTTCCGTGCTTTAAAGTTCAAAAAGCTCTTTATTCGTCTGCCTTTTTCATGCATTGTCGAACTTCCCTGGCCAGCTTAAACCTCAGTACGTAACACAAATGATTTCTCATCCACCCCTTCATGGTATTACCTAGAGACCGGGGGAGGGAAGTGAGGATGTAATAGGTAAAGGAAACCAAAGAGGAGAGAGGAACGTTGATGCTGGAGCTCATGCAGATGGGAGCAAAGTTCCCCAGACTGGTTGCATAAGCATCTGTGACCCAGAAACCCTCGGCAGCCGGACTGAACTCACCCCGAGATGGAGAGAACAGAAATAGCCAAAGGGGGGAGGAGGCAGGAGGGAGGAGGCGTGGGAAGGAGGTGACTGAGTTTGTTTAATTTAACTTTATCTGCACTTCTCTAGCAGTTGTACCGTATTTACATAAAAACATCCTGAGGCTGTGTTTCAGCATCTCAGTCGTTTCTCTGAGGTTAAGAAAAGTCCAGATGTACATTTTGCAGCATTTCTAAAGGTTATATTGACTCTGAAAACTCAAAAAATGCATTAATATTTGTGTTTAATTTGAAGTGCTGAGTCTTGTTATATATGTGGATGTGATTCTGCACAGTAATAGCACTATTACATTCTGGTGCACCACAAACATGCAGGCCTGTAAATAAGATCCTTTATTTGAGATGAAACCGTCCTGGGAGAGGACTCTGAACGAATGATGAGATCCATTAGAGAAATGTTTGCTCCGTTGGCCTCAAGTGGACTTTTCCTATTCCCCTCAAACGCCTCCTGATCAAAAGAGAGACGGCTCTCGTCCAATCTCCCGCTGTCCGCTGAGCTATTATTATCGTGTGCGTGTGTGTGTGTGTGTGTGTGTGTGTGTGTGTGTGTGTGTGTTCCTGTGGATAATGCTGCTTGTTTTTGTAATGGTTTAGCGGCTTGTGACATCATTTTTGAGAGAGTTTTCAGATTTAATATTGGTTTCTAATTGTCTATGCAAGTGTTTCTTGATCAGCTGGACAGTGTGCAAGAGACAGCGCAGGTAAAAGGCAAAATAAATTAGGCAAACGTATTGAAGACACGTTTAAATCAAATACACACATAACCATGGTAATGTCACACAGGTTTTAATCAATATGTTTTGTTTAAACCTCTGGTTGAGTCTTGGCGTTTTTGTCTGCGATGCTGTCGACTGGCAGCTTTAGACTATTCTCAGGGATTGTCGATGTAATAGTAGCTTTTTTCCCCTTTCTCTTGTACGCCATGTAAAGGTTTCGAGGTACCTGCTTACTGTATATTGTGTATGTCTTTTCTCTATTGTAATTCAAAATAAAGTATAAAAAAAAAAAGAACTGGTTGAGTCCATAAATAATCATTAAAGGTGGGGTAGGTAAGTTTGAGAAACCGGCTCGAGATACACTTGATGGATGGATGGATATCCTCGTGGATTCATCTTCCTATTATACACACATGCATTTCCAAACATTTGGACTACCTATGTTGCAAATGTATTATCTCTTCAATTTACACACGGCATCTATTGCACGTCTGTCCGTCCTGGGAGAGGGATCCCTCCTCTGTTGCTCTCCCTGAGGTTTCTCCCATGTTCCCTTTAAACTGTGGGTTTTCTCTGGAAGTTTTTCCTTGTACGATGTGAGGGTCTAAGGACAGAGGGTCTGAGGACAGAGGGTCTAAGGACAGAGGGTCTAAGGACAGAGGGTCTAAGGACAGAGGGTCTGAGGACAGAGGGTCTAAGGTCAGAGGGTCTAAGGACAGAGGGTCTAAGGTCAGAGGGTCTAAGGTCAGAGGGTCTGAGGACAGAGGGTCTGAGGACAGAGGGTCTAAGGACAGAGGGTCTGAGGACAGAGGGTCTAAGGACAGAGGGTGTCGTATTGTCATACTGATATTCTGTACAAACTGTGAAGTCCACTGAGACAAATGTAACATTTGTGATATTGGACTATAAATAAACATTGATTGATTGACTTGTTATATTCCATGGAATGCTCTTAACATCCCGATAGCAATGAATATCTGAAGTGCTTTGACAAAAAACCCATTAAACATTTGTTCATGTAGTTCTGTGAAAAGCTCGACCAATCATCTGAGCCGGCTAAAGTAACTGGATGGCCTACCTGCCTGTCAGCCTTCCATCTGGGCACAGACTTATCTCGTGCCCTCATTGGTCATGTGCGCGTTCCTGTGTGTTGGAGGAGGGGCTCTGTGAGGAAGTGGCAGATATTGTCCGGTTGTGTATTTTCAAATTCTAGCGCACTCGAGCTGGTTTCTCCACAATGACCTACCCCACCTTTACGAACCAATTAAAAACATCTGTCTTTCTTCTTCTGTCCTCAGGTGAAAGCACTCGGCTGTGTGCTGCTCCCTAGCCTCCCCTGTCCCTCGCCTCCCACCTGATCTCCTCTCCTCCTCTTCCTCCTCCTCCTCCTCCTCCTCCTCCTCCTCTGGTTCATCATGACCTCCACCCTGGAGATGCTGCCCCCCGACCCGGAGCTCAGTCCGGAGCGACTGGACGGCTGTGAGGACTTTGGCGGACGCTACAATGTTGTTCCCTCTGTGATCTGCTCCATGTGCTGCCTCTTCGGCATCATCTACTGCTTCTTTGGTGAGTTCTGCTCCAATGAGATCAGGTGTCCCTGAAAGCATCACCATCTGAGTCCAAATCATTTACTCTCTGCCAAAGGAGTTAGTTGTTAGGTCGAACATGACTTTGCCATGACACTAAAGGCCAATGTTTAGAAAGACTCTGCTTTGGGCGTTTCTTGTGAATGTTGTGTCATATCGTTATTCAAAAAGCAACTCAACCAAACTCATTTTGAGTCCAGGAAATGCTCCTGCCCAACATTTCCTTTGACCCTGTTTCATTCGTAAGGTCAACATTCAAAGCATCATTTAAACATCTGGACATCATTAGGTATGAGAGTGATAACTGTGCACTATACACCTGGCTGCTATCTTCAGAGCTGCTAAAATACAGGACGTGTATTTTGTAAATTGTGTCATTTCTTAAATGTTTGCATGCTTCTTAGGCAACATGAAGCTGTCCTTGGCTCCTTTCTGCTGTCCTTGGCTCCTTTCTGCTGTAGCAATGATCTGTGGGACTGATGCAGGTGTTCTGATTGTGATGTTGGTATCCACTGTGCTGAATGAAATGCTCCTCTCTTTGGCTCCAGGGTACCGCTGCTTCAAGGCGGTGATGTTCCTGACCGGCCTGATGTTCGGCTCCGTGGTGATCTTCATGCTCTGCTACAAGGAGCGCGTCCTGGACACGCAGCTGAGCATGGAGGTGTCGGTGGGCATCGGGCTGGGCATCGGCACGCTGTGCGGCCTGGTCACCATGCTGGTGCGCAGCGTGGGGCTCTTCATGGTGGGGCTTCTGCTGGGTCTCCTGGTGGCCGTGGCTACACTGGTGGGCATGGAGGAGCTCTCCGACAGCCCCCCTCGCTCCGTTTGGGTGCCTCTGGGCGTCCTGTTGGGGCTCGGGATGCTCTTCGCCGTGCTCGCGCTCCAATGGCAGCGCCTTTTCACCACGTTCTCCACTGCCATGTTCGGGGCGGCCGTCATCACGGTGGCGGTGGACTACTTCGTGGAGCTCTTCGCCCTCGTGCTGTACATGTACGAGCGCCTGAAGGCAGCACCGGGGAAGCCTGTGTGCTGGGTGACGTGGGTGGTGCTGGGGGTGTGGCCCGCCCTCACCCTGCTGGGGGTCATGGTGCAGTGGAAGGTCACCGCCGAGGGGTACTCCCACACCAAGGGTGAGGAGAACTGTTTATACCTTTAAACCAGGCTGCAGACTGTTGGAGATGAAGGGAGGGTATCAGCATGCAGGTTTCATTGGAGTAGACTTTTTTATTTGTATTTACTTGCACATCTCCAAACATTCTCTTGCACTATTGTATCTGTTTTATTTGTCCTTTATATATGTTGCACTGTTGGAGGAGCCTGTGACCTACGCCATATCTACACTGTAGCTAATGTGAGCCCATGATCCTCTCCCTCTGTGCTCGCAGTGATCATCAGCCGGCAGCAGAGGAGGATGCAGGTGATGAGGATCCGGCAGAGGGACGACCGCTATCGAAACAAGAAGAAGAAGAAGACGCAGTCCTCCAGCAGCAACCATCAGGCCAAGCAGCTCCACCCTGAGCCCGCATACCGCCGCAAACCCAACCCCATCCGTCGCTACGACACCGACGTCCTCTCCCCGGTAGGGTGGCTACTGATTTGAATGTATTTTAACTATTTATGCAGAAGACAAAAAGAAACCTGAGTTGTGCATCAAATGAATTAAATGTCTCACTTTTTCAGCAAAACACATCATTGACATGTATTTGTATATATTTGTATATATCTGTATATATCTGAGACCCATAATATATGTCTAACTATAGCATAATAGGAGGTCTTTCAGCCATATATTTTAAAGTACATGTTTGCATATTTCTCCGCCCTCTCAGAGCTACATCCAGAGTTTCCGGGAGCGGCAGGTGCAGGTGCAGCCGGTGGGTCGCCTGGCAGGGAGACCCCACACGGTGGTGGACATAGGGTACGACCACGGCTCCACCACGCCCCTCACAGGAGCTCCAGGACCCCCACTACGGATCTGAGAGACCCCCCTCTATCACCTCAAAGAGACCTGAACACACCCCTCCACCAGGGAGGTAAAAGACTCACGACCCCACCTGGGCGTCATCACGTCCGATCGGGGCAAACCACCACTGGGTTTAATGCAAACAGCTCAGCCACACCCCTATGAGGAGAGAAGATATACAGGGCTGGATTCACCCAAAATGCAACACATGTTTTACTCTTTAAATGTTGGATTAGAAAGCGCCACCTCCCAGTGTGCATGGTGCAGAGGTTGACATCTTTCACTGAGATTGAAATGCATGAAACACAAACACACCGCTACGATCTGAAGGGTGGAGGTGGAAGCATCAGCTGTACCGCCCCTCGCTTGTTTTTAAACACCGTCTTAACTTAAAGCAGATCAGGGATCAGTCTCACTGCTAACCTGCCTCAGGTCCAAATACATCTTAGGAGGAATCGAAATAAAACCTCGCCCTCTTTCACCGTGCTGATGTTGGTGCCGATTTTCAACCCATGGTGCAGGTCCTCCGCCTGAAGGCGTCTTAAAAGTCCAATGAAGATCAGCTATAATGTCTGCTTTCTTCGCCCTCTTCCTCCCACATGAAATCGTCCTTGAAACGGGGGGAGACACCTCCGTCACCCTTGGTGCTGGACGATCCACTTCTTCAAAACTGCCTTGCCCCTCTGCGGACTGTACCATTCAGCGACAGCAGGGGGGATCTCCCATCGATGGCTTGGTTTTGAAAGAAATGTGAACACAGAAGGATGTGTGTGGGGGGGGGGGGTTAGTGTCGGAGCTACAACAAGCAGGGTAAACATGTAGAGTTGTTGTCTTCACAGATGCCTGGATAAAGGATTTGCTTTTAGCTGACGAGCAAGACAAGCCACATTTATACTGGCACCTCATCTCACTGGTTATTTTACAACCTGCAAACAAGAGATTATTTACACTGCCATTATTAGATAACTTTAGCTCCAGTTGCACCTTGTTCCTGAGCCGTTTTAAGACATGCAAAGGAAGCCTGTGGAAAGATGTGTGTAAAGTGAAATCTCTGAATGACCAGGATACATATTGATATTAAGAAGAAACTCGGGCCGAGATGCCGGTGTGAAGAAAGGAGAATCAAGTGGCCATACCAGCTTTTACTGGGCCTCCTTCCATCATGGGGCTGACCCCCTTTATTTGGGACATTTCTGTCACCTGTGAAAATGTGAATCGTCTTGACCTCGTTAAAGGAAGAGCAAAGCAAATATGGGGTAGGGGGGGGGTGTATGGTACGTTTTTAATTCATCCGTGGGAAGTGCATGACTAACACCCCCCCCCCAACCTGCGTCCCCTCACCCTTTTTAATGTGCATCGATGTGACATTTGTGCATAAAACACAGCACTTACTAACTTTCATCTTTCAATTTCCTTTCTCAGAAATCTTATTAAGATGTTTTTCCCAGTGGGATGTATTTATTTGCTGATTTTATTTATTCTGTAAAGGAGAATGCAATGTCATCACTGTAGGCCGGTGACTCCATGCTTTCATTGATGAATATTAAAGCATGTGTTCCTTTGGATACAGATCAGTGTGTGTGTGTGTCGTCTTTTTACTGAAGGACATGAACGCATTTTAACTTCATTTATTTTTATTAGCAAATAGTGTTTGAAAGTCACAAGGGATTATCTCCTAAACAAATCTCTTCCTGTTTTCTCCTCCTCCTCACACAACCTCCTATCTCTTGCTTTCATCTCCTCCTCCTCCATCTCTTTATTGATAACAACAAACACACATACACTTTATCCTCCTTAACACTCGGATTTATGTGACTGACCTTGAGGATAAACGCTGCCGTGTGTGGAAGAAAAGTCAGAAATAAAATATAAATATGCATTTTCTGCACTTAATCAGATGCACAAGTAGAAGATGTGCGCGGTTAATCCATTTTCTGTGACATTGAATTTAAATTGCAGGAAGATTATTCGAGAACCGCAGTGACGCGTCCTAAAACCCGGAAGTAAACTCCTTCCGGTTCCTTCGTCAAACACGCAATGCAATTTCTCCATAGGATTTTGGAAAATAGCTGGAAATAAGGTCTGTGGTTGAGACACATTTAAGAGACGGATCACGTTTTGTTCAGGCGGATAATCTCCACATGTCTACCTTTTATAATGTTCGAAGCATAAATCTAGTCGCAAAATGCTAACGTTATGCTATAAAGGAACTACAGCAGGGTCGCTGCTTCAACGTCACGCTGACTTCAGATCCATATTCAAACATACAGACTCTAAATGGTTCAAGTTGAAGTGTTTGAACACTTTGCAGGAGGCAGGGACTTGCTTTCAAGCAGAACACGGCAAACAAACAGCGGGAGTGTTTTACGTGATCGGCGTAATGACGTAAAACGGCCTGGACAACTTCTGTAGTCCTATTCAGCCACTTGGTAACAACCATCGTTTTTCAGACACGTAAACTCTTCAGAAATCACCAGCGGGGTCACTGCTAATGATTTAATGTAGAACAAAACATGATCTGTCTCTTCAATGTGTCTCAACCACAGACCTTATTTCAGATAGTTTCCTAAATCCTATGGAGAGATCCCATTGCTTTTTATCGAAGGAACCGGACGTGGTAACAATGCTAACTTACTTCCGGGTTTTAGGACGCGTCACTGCGGTTCTCTGCAAAAATGCTGTATATTTAATGTTGATTCAAGTTTTATCTCGATTTGACTCTATTATTCACCTTATTCTTTCAGATACAACTCGTAAAAGGAAATAGGCTTTTAGGGTTTAATTTAAACACAGAAAAGACTATACACCACAGATGAAAATAACCTTGATAAAGTGAACGATTCTAGCACCTTACATATTGCATTAACCACAAGGTCATGAGTCTGTGAAGTCTTTTTACTTTTTATTTGTGCATCTTGTTTGACTTCTTCATCCGTCTGACTCGGTGGAGGACAGACGTGTTGTTGTTGTTTCTTCTTCTCTTGTTTCTGCAGATGGTTACATGACGTCCTGCTGGTGCTGCGTCGACTCGCTGACGACCTGGAGGACACAAACAAAACAGTCAGATATCAAAACTCCTAAAGGGAGATAGAGGTGCTGAATGAAAGCACAGTGGTTATCTGACATCATGGCTCCATGTCCTGTGAGTACAACATGCTGCATATCTGACATATATGCATTTCTCTATCTTAACTCATCTCAAATCTTGTCACCTTTTGTCTGTAATTTATTCATTTTGAGCTACAGACTTTCTCATGTGGGTTTGAGCAGCTTGGTTGTCCTCAGGAATAAGTGAAACAACAATAAGATGTTTAATAATGTTGTTAATCTCTACTTTTTGGACCCATTCCTCTTTGTTTTCTTGTGTGTTAGAGTTGTGACTTTATAGATAAAGTCAAGGAAGAGAAAAGGAATTTAATCCTCATATTGCAAAGAATTTCAACTATGTATCAAAGATCACTCGGAGAAGAAATACCAAGACATAATTACTATCAAACCTGACGTGTCCTGACACGCCTGTGATGTATGTTTTTCCGAGGCGCTGCGGGTATAGCGTGAGACGATGTGAGCCTGTCGCTGCATGTGTGTGTAGGTGTGTTTACTTCACAAAGGGCCGCCTGGTTGTCACCATGTCGTCGCTTTGTTTACACCAGTTTGAAAGATGAAAGAAATGCTATTCTGCTATAGACTATATATTGAACATAGCTGCCACTAACTGAGCTATAACTGAGCTTTTGGGTGCCAACAACAAAGTCAAAGCGCAGAGGGGACCGTGCTTTCTCTGCTGCCGCCCTGTGGAACGACCTGCCCTCGCTCATCAGACAGGCTCCCACACCGTCTGGTTTTAAATCCCGTCTTAAAACCCACCTCTTCTCCTTAGCATTCGGAAACAAGTAGATTGTTCGTATCTTTTATTTTAAATGTATTTATTTGATGTTTGTGAGCTGATCTCTCTGTACAGCACTTTGGTCTGAAGATTTTACAGTGCTATATAAATAAAGTTGGATTGGATAACCTCTTCATCAGGATGTGATTTCAGTGGCTGTGCATTAAACACTTTAAGGGCAGAATGAAGTACTGACCCAGTTTAAGCACTGGTCAATATAAAAGTAGGCCAATCCGGAGGTTTAAAGCAGTCAATGAGTGAACATTGATGCACACTGAATCCTACAGCCGTTTGTAGTTCATGTTACAGTGATGGTCTCTATCTCCTGCAGTATTCATGTGTTTTTATTTTACCTCTCCATCGCGGGTTTCGATGGTCTTGATGAGGACGGTTTTCTTTGAATGCAGCTCAGAGGAGCGCTGGTGCTCAGGGCTGGTCTCTGCAAACACACAGGAAGAGAATACATGACATTACATTACATGTTACTTGTTAGACGCTTTTATCCAAAGCGACTCACATACATTCAGTTCTGTGGGAAATCCCCACAGGAGCCCTTTGGGGTGAAGGGTCTCAGGGACAACGACATGCTGACTACAGTGGGGTTTGAACCTGCTATCCCCTGATTCGAAGTCCAGCCCACTACCCACTGAGCCCAAACCACGCCCTATAAACTTATACTAAAGTGTTTTAAAATCCCCTCTAAATATAATAAAGTATAATCTGGAAACCCAGCACACATAGACGTTTAAATCCACCACCGAACATGATATTTAGTTTACAATTATTCCTCTCTACTTCTCTTTCATTCAACATTTAAATGATGGTGGCTCATTGTGTGAAAACGGATCTGCATCGTACAGACTGTCCTCTAGTGGTGCGTTCAGGGGACAGCAGGTGTGTTCGTACCTCTGAAGCTCAGGGTGGAGTAACTCTGCACAGGCAAGGTGATCCTGCAAAGGCAGAAGAAACACATGTTTTAAAACTGGCATCCATTCAGTCATAGTTTTGATTTGTTTCGAACGTGTAAAACGATAATACAAAAAGTAATAATGAAATGAAACGAGAGTTATGATACTGTACAAACTTAAGCAGTATCAAATTGATTAAAAACAAATATTATTGACTTACTAATTAAGTAATAACTAATGATCTACCTACACATCCGAGAAGGGGTGGGAAGAAGCTTACACTTATTTAATCCCACCCCTTCTCACAAAAACTAAGTTATTAACATGTGTTTCTAATCTAAATGTAGGTCTACATACAATATACATTTACAATTATAAATAGATTATATCATTATATTAATGTTTAGTTTGTTGTCTGACGTATTTTGAAAAGAGAATATCAATAGTATCATATTCAGTCTTTAGCTCCTGCGCTCCTACTTCACCTGCTCTCCTCTCCTTCCAGCAGCTTCCTGTAGGTGGCGATCTCCACGTCCAGCGCCATCTTCACGTTGAGCAGATCCTGGTATTCTCGGAGGTGTCTCGCCATCTCGTCCTTCATGTTGGAGATCTCCGCCTCCAGCCGAGTGATGTTGTCCTGGAAGCCTCCTGCCTCGCGCCCGTGACGGTCCTCCATGTCCCGCATCTGCCTCATCAGGGACTCGTTCTGCATGTGTACGAGAACAAGTGTGTGAAACAGCGTGTGTGTGCATAGCCGCGGGAAGTAGGGGTGCTGGAGGTGATGAAGCACCCCCTGTTGGCGAATGGTGTACATTTGAAAAAATGAGCGACCACCTAAATAAAAATGATCAACTACATAAAATAGTTATGATTTGACTTAAAATAAAGTAAAATCATAACTATGATTATGTCTGTATCTATATGTCAGCGGGCTGGCTCGTATCGCTCGCTGGCGGCCGGCACCGCCTTTTGGCAGCACCCCCTAAGTAAAATGACTTCCCGCGGCTATGTGTGTGTGTCAAGTTATGAATTGTGTTGATTGGTCGACTCCTGCCTAAACTTGCAAATGGCCTGATTCACTCCAAAGGGACAACTCAATCTTCACTGCAGATGGAAATGAGCTATTAGCAAGGCCGGATTAACCATATGGGCACAACCTCATCATACATTGCTTTAAATGACACTCACTCTTCGCCATAAATAACACAGCTTTTCTCAAATTAATGTATTTCTAAACCGTCTCTGTACTGTAGGTCTCACTATGTATGCGCTCAACTTTATTACTACGCGGCGGCGGTGGTGTATAACCGAATCACAGCCCCACCCTTGAGCAACCACACAATTTCACTACATATTTTACTTTTGTAACTCTCAATGTGTGTGACTAATAGAACTCCTTGTGTACTTGTACAGCCAGCCAGTCATATGTTGGCAGTGAGGTGCTGCTCTGAGGTTTTGAGTGATATTACCTAGGTCTTCTTGAGCACTGTCTTGAGATCGTATCCATTGTATCGTTGTCTTGTGATGTTTGACTGAAAGGGCAAAAGGCTAGACCTACTTTGGGTGAACTATGTGACTGCGTCCCTGCTTTTGACAAATATGTGTGCGATTTGACATGCCAGATTGACTTACATTCTAAATATTGGTCATGTTGGTAGGCGTGGTGTACTTGTTGGTACGTGGGTTGGGGGGGGCATGAGTGCTCAGTGCCCAGGGGCCCCTGGAGGTACTAATCCGGCCTTGGCTATTTGCTAAAATCTGGCATAATGAATCGCTTCTCTTTTCTGAGATGAATGTATTTGTAGGCATGGTCCTTGTTGAAATGAATACATAATAATAACTCTTTTATTTGAGTTCATGTAGAGTTCATTTAGAGTTCATTTAGCTTCCATGTAGCATCACTTAGCATCATTTACTGTAGCTTTCATTTAGGTTGAACACCTTTTAAAGAAACACAAAAACACACTTTCATTAACTCTGCTCTCTGGATTTAAATTGAATTAAGTGACAATTAAAGTGTGTGTGTGTGTGTGTGTGTGTGTGTGTGTGTGTGTGTGTGTGTGTGTGTGTGTGTGTGTGTGTGTGTGTGTGTGTGTGTGTGTGTGTGTGTGTGTGTGTGTGTGTGTGTGTGTGTGTGTGTGTGTGTGTGACACGTACGGTGCCTTTGAGCGAGTCGATCTCGCAGGTGTAGGACTGGATCTGGTGTCTGAACTCCATGGTCTCCTGCCGGGCCGTCTTCAGCGCGTCGTTGTTTTTACTCACCGCCTGGTTCAGGTCGGTCACCTGGGGGGGCAAAGGTCACCGCAGATGTTTTTAGAAAAAAGATAGGCCCCTCTCGCAGTCAATTTCCTGCAACTGTGTCACATGAGGAGGTCAGGTCAATTAACTCCAATGGGAGAATTGATTGTCAACACACATTATGACCAATGATCTTGTCCTGGAGTCACCTAAGTAAATATTGGACCCACTTCTCACAAGCTGGCCTTCCACTGCTATGAAGAGCTATTAAAGGTCTCCTATCATGCTATTCTTTCACACACAGTGACGTCACGAGCTACCCACAATGCAACGCGTGCCATATATATATATAAATACGCCATTTTTCTGGAGGTGCAAAAATCCTGGAGGTGCAAATATAAACAGCTAGCTAACGTAGCCAGGCAGAGCGCACTAGGTTTTTTTTCTGAATTAACGACCGAAGAAATCGCTGCATGTCTTCGGATTACATCTCTGTACTTGAGGGGTGTGCTCTAGGTCGTTACCAGCGTAAACTAGAGCTGTGTGGGTTGTCGGATTGCCCTTACAGACTGCGTCGATTTTGGCTGCATCTACGTCTATCTTCTGGAAACACCAGGTGAATACCCCACTTGTCACAATAATATTATCATGCCATTGCATATATGTGGTATTTTAGAGTTGACTATATTGATTAAGGCAATAGACTATGATATTCTGGTTGCACCTCGTGTGAAATGGCGGATACCGGAAGTACGGTGTCGCCCTCTGCCCAAAACCCGTATGTGTGTGTGAAAGAATTTGGGTCTCAGATATATATAAAACACATGTCTAGGATGTGTTTTGCTCAAAATACCAAACAGATCATGCATTTTAGACATCTGAGTGTTAGCGACGCTTGCTAATGTAAACAAAGACCATATTACGTCAAACACGTCGTGCATTGTTTCCGACAGCAACGTTTCCGATAGGGCGAAGACGAGACGATGAGATTTTTCAAAATAAAAACTATGACGAAATGTATATTTTGTTTTCGTTGACGAGACGGGACTGAGGTGTTAATGGTGGACTATCGGACATTCGAAATGCAGGATATTTCCCCCAAATGTCCGTCTGTCAAAATGCATCCCTGTCATTGGGTTAGTTGGGATTCTGGGAATCTGCACATGTCACTCTATTACACAAGTAAAGTGTCAAGAGAGTGAAATGTTGCTTTACGAATGTCAACACTACTGTCACTTTGATTCCAATTTCAGATACTTGTATTTAACTGAATTAGTTTAAAGAGAGGAAACATTTTGACTAAAATGTGATGATTTTTCATCGACTAAAACTGGACTAAAACGTTTTGAGTTGTCGTAGACTAAAACTATGAAGGATAAAAATGACTAAAATGTGACTAAAACTAATAACCATTTTCTAAGACAAAGACTACATCTGAAATAGCTGCCAAAATGAACACTGTATAAAAGACATCGAAAAGCGCATTTCGCATGATAGGAGAGCTTTAGCACAAACCTTTTCTTCGCAGTCCGTGTTTCCAGTCTCTCACCTTTGACTTGTACCAGTCCTCGGCCTCGGAGATGTTCTTGGCGGCGATGCCCTCGTACTGAGCTCTGATGTCCCGCAGCGCTGCCGTCAGGTCCGGTTTGGACATGTCCATCTGGACCTGAACCTGAGTCTCCTGCATCTGCGTCTGGAGCTCTCTGATCTCCTGCAGGAGGAGGAAGAGGAGGAAGAGGAAGAGGTGGTCAGGTTAGAGTGGAAGCCGGTGAGTTGTTGTGGTGATAAACCTGCATTCTCTGTAATATCAGCACAGGTTGCAATTGTATAGAAGTCTATGAGAAATCTCCCTAATTCTCTCTTGATTTTTATTTCAGTAGACATTTTCCTGACGAGTTAATGGTCTCAATCTCTAGTTTCAAGTCTTCTTCAATGCAACATGCTCATTAAGTAAACTCTGCTCCTATTTCAAGTTAAATAGACGATTTAAAAAAAAAAAGGGTTTGCTTTAGGGCGGGACTTCAGTGTTGATTGGACATGTCAATCACAAGGTAGTTGTCCAGTTTGGAAGCTCTCCATTTCTGGTCTAGCATATTTCTTTCTATGTGTAATCCTAACTGTCCTTAAATGAGTCAAACAAGTTAATAATCTGTGCCTCAAAGTGACCAAATAAGCCATAATATTTCTACTTTTGCACAAAGAGCCAGAAAAAGACCTCTTCATGGATCCTCTTCAGGAAGGCGATCTCCTCCTGCAGCGTCTCGATGCGTCTCTCCAGATCCAGACGAGCCAGCGTGGCAGCGTCCACATCCTGCAACCGGTCGGTAAGTCAGGATTAAAAGTTAGTAAAGCAGTCATTCGGTGCGCGTTGATATCTTCTGCTGTAATTCAGAAGGAAGGCACTCACCGCCCTGAAAGCAGCCAGGTTGTTTTCTGCCTCCTCTCTTTGGATCATCTCCTCCTGGAGTCTGGAGGAATCAGATTGGAAACGTACTTTAAATATAGACGACGGTGTCTGAAAAACTGGAATGATCCTAAAGGTTACCCGACAAGTACTAAGATTGAATCCTCTGAACAGGTTTTATTCATTATTAAAATCCTTTAAAGGACGTTGCTGTGATTATTAACCGATGGATGACAGTCTGTATAAAACTGACACTCATTATGTAAACAACAGCGAGACAAAGGACAGATCATCAGA
>NW_022991498.1:0-54840 GCF_902827175.1 Gymnodraco acuticeps
CGGTCATCACCACGATGACGCTGATCATGATGATCGTGTTCAGAACCGAGTTCAGGAGGCGCCGGCCCACCGAGGACACGTTCTCTGAGAAGGGGTGTAGATCCTGACAAGAGGTTTATATATGTAAACAATTACTCATACTAATAAAAGGAGGAATACATTTCTATAAATACTGAAGAGAATATAATAATTAATGCAATAAATGTAATAATATAAATAAGGATGTGTGCGTACAGCTGCTGGTCCGTCTTCTCCGTGTAAAGCTGACGGACTTGATGGTTGCCACGACGACGATCATGCAGCGTCACCGGGACGAAGAGCATGATCACATGCTTCGCTCCGTACTTTAAGGTCAGCTCCTCCTCTTCCTCCTCTTCAGAGACCCCCTGGACCCCCTGCGGAGAGGCAGACCTCCTGCTGAGCCCCTGCTGCACACAGGAACAACATCAACAACAACAACAACTCACAGCTGATCCTAACGTCAACAAACATTCATTCATAGACTAACATTAGCATGCAGTACACGGACCGGCCCGAGTGAGCAATAATTAATACAAATAAATAACTAACTAACTAAAATACTTTGGGAAAAATAATAATAAAAAATAAATAATAATAAAATAAATAATAATAAATAAAGAAATTCTAAGAAAAACTGGTAAAATAATATCAATCAAAATGACGAAATAAAAATGTTATTATAGGTATAAAAATAATAATCCAAATAGACCCTTACCCTCTTGTCGGGGGGGTCGATGGGGGGTCGGGTCTGTAGGAGGGGAGGGGGGGCTCTCCACCAGAGCCGACCTCTCGTTTACGAGTCCTCCTCGCTGTCTGAGGCGTTCATGCTACCACACACACCCAACCACACACACACCCACACACACACACACACACACACACACCACAACACACACACACACACCACACACACACACACCACACACACACACACACACCACACACACACACACACACTTTATTTGGTTCCATACATTATTTACATAAGACAGGGAATCAAACATATCGGGGCTAAGCAGCACAGAACACTTAGGGAACAATAGCACCTCCTTCTCCACACGGCTAAGCAGCCAATAGCAGCTGAGACAGAGCAATATTTGGCTTTTTCTCTTTGACATTTCCAGCCAACTCTCAGACCAATCACGGTGCATTTTTATACATGGCCAAGACTTCCGAATATACGTATGCTGTATCTACATTTGTACCCAAAGCTGGTTATCACATCGAGCAGTGGTTGGTATTTGATATACTTGTCCTGGAAAGCCTGGTCCCATGCACAGGTCAAAGGCACAGCCTACTTCTAATATTAGCACCTCCCTGTGGTGTCAACAGAAATCACACCAGAGGCCTGTACTACAAAGCAGGTTCAACCTAACCTGGATATGTTTGAGTTAGCCGGTGGCCTCATCCAAAACATACGCGCTCTCGCTAAACGGTCCTACGACGCGGGTTATCAAGTGGATCGCTCAAGCCAGCCGTGTCCTATCTAGTTAGGTGTTCACATGAGAGGGGTGGTATCTGGAGCATTCGACCAATCACAGACATGGAGAAGCGTACTGACAGCGCTAGCGTCATATTTCCTGAATGAAAAGTGAACTATAATACTAGTCAAAAATGAAGAAGTTAAACTTTAAACATCCATGACTTAAACACTTGATCCAGGATCAAAGCCACAGAGCTGCACCTGCAAGGTGAACACAGCTGGGAACAGAACAAGTGTTTGAATGCGTACTTTAACAGCTTTATGATATCACTGCCCGTCTAAGACACCATCTGACTTTCATTACATTTGACTCCAGTGTTTCCTCAACTTAATGTGTTGCTTCAAATAATGCTTCTGCATCCAGTCTGTGACGCTGTGAGTGTTGCACGGCCAGATACGGCTCAGCTGACTCAGATCAGGAGATGATACATTATGAAGTGATATGGACTGTACTTAATGTGACTCTGATCCGGTTACTTATGTTGTGGCAGATATTTCAGTAAGCTTTCTTAACGCTAATGTTATAATAGTCAGATTGCTCTGAAGATGGAGCTGATATTCTATTCATGTTCACGTTCACACAGTCGCTGATTGTTGCCGGCCGTCTTTCCTGCGACGGCAGATTTTCTGTATTTCCTTTCTCCTGTAATATGACTTGATCGCTTTAAACTCACACACTGAGCTCTGATTGGTCAGCAGGCAGTGCTTTCACTGAGTTGATCTCTTAGCCTGCAACCTAACCTGCTCCGGAGCAGGCTAGCCGCTCAGCATCAGTTACCATGGAGATCTAGCCGCTAAAAAGAGAACCAGCTTCGTAGGACCGGAAACCCTGAGTTACCCTGAAGTTAGCCGCTAAGAGAACATCCGGCTTGGTAGTATACCCCCCAGGTGTATTTGGGATGTTAGCAAAGACATCATTGATAAAGCCAAACCATTCTGGTAGCACTCTAGCGTGCTTGTACATTGCTGCGCTAGATGTTAAGATGTTTCGTACCGCATCAGACACAATGTCCACAGTACGGTCATGACGGGCTATGTCCAGGCGTTGTATGCATACATCCATTTGTTATGTGTGCAATGGATCTCTAGGTGTTGTTGTGGATCCTGATTGTTAAACAGAATGGGGTGTGAATGTGAGGGTACCAGGTGGACAGGTTGTACTTAGTGGGTAACACACACACACACACACACACACACACACACACACACACACACAACACACACACACACACACACAACACACCACACACCCACACACACACCACACACACACACACACACAACACACACACACACCCACACACCACCACCACACACACACAACACACACACACACACACACACAACACACACACACACACACACACACACACACACACACACACACACACACTAGTGCTGTAGCGACGCGTCGACGATGTCGACTTCAAAATATCGTCGACGACATATTTCCGCGTCGACGCGTCGCCACCATAGACTGTATATATGGTCGCCACACACACGTGGGTCACCCAAAGCAGCAAGCAGTTCGCAATCGCACTTCTAACACAATGGAGACTGAAACGGCTATCACCTCCTCCTCACAGGATTGCGCACGAAGCCCTCAAACGAAAACATCTCGCCCTAGGTCTTCAAAAGCATGGGAATATTTTAAAGTTAGTCCAAAACGCAAAGATATTTATATATTTATATCTCACTGAGACTGCTGCTTGACCGGAAGCAGCAGCTAGCTGTGGTGGCTACCATTAGCAGCTAGCATTTTGCTCTCCGATTTTTACATAAAAATGGAATTATGGATTATAAATTCAATAATTTGTTTATACATAGACGTTAAAAACCTATGGATTAACCGATTCAGCCGCGTTTTTTCTCATTTTAATGCCATTGAACACATATTTTGATCAGATTGACAGCTACGGCGGTGAGACGATCTCCCTAGAAGCTCTGTGAAGGTACGTGTTGTGAGGACTGTATTTGCTTCCCCTGTCGCGAGTCCGGATCACTCAGTGATGATACTATGTACCTACATAATCTGTGGAGTCTCAGCTTTAATCGGATATATTGTATGTGCAGCTACGATAAGTAATAAGGGTACTTTTATCTTGAGTTCTGTGCCAATTCCGTTAGCATTTTTCGCTCAGGGGTCATTTAGATGCTTCTTATGAGACTTGTGTTTTGTTTTGGTAAACATGGTTTGTATCGTCAGTTAGCTGAGATTATTTCCGTTAATCCTGGTATAAACACATTAATAGGTTCTTAAATATTAAGATCCCCTGAGACACAGTATCGTGAACATTTTTTTTTTTACATTACGTTTTTTATGAATTGAACAACAGAAAAATAATCGTTCGATTAGTCGACTAATCGATCAAATAATCGCCCGATTAATCGGTTTCAAAATAAGCGTGTCCCCCCAGCACTAAACACACAACACACACACCACACACACACACACACACACACTACACACACACACACATCACACACACACACACACACACATCACACACACACACACACAACACACACCACACACACACACACACACACACACACACACACACACACACACACACACACACACACACACACACACACACACACACACACACACACACACACACACACACACACACACACACACACACACACACACACACACACACACTCAATGGCTGCTGTTACAGGAGGTGTATTTTGTAAATTGTGTCATTTCATTTAGTTTTTTGACCCTTTAATGTTTTCTTGTAAGCATGCTTCTTAGGGTAGCATGAAGCTGGTCTGTGGCTCAGCTCCCCTCTGTGGCACGAATGAAGGGATTCTGATCTAATTCTGATCACAACAGAATGTTCAGGTCACATGACCCCCCCCAGCTGACGGTCAGCTGATCAGATGCAGTGTCCTTTGTAATATGGGCTCAGAGCAGTCTCATAACACACACGTGCACACAGAAGGATCCACACGTGTGTTTTTCAAAGCACACTAAAATGTGTTCAGTTTCATATTCATGTAAATAAAATCCAAACACAGAAAAAGTTGTCCAGATGTATTTTTGATCCTCACATATTAGTTTTCCGTTTGAAACCTCTGCACCTGCAAACACAACCTGCTCTCTGTGCACGGATCGCTGTGCATTGTGTGGGTTTTTTGAGACTCCCCTGACGGTCAGCCGATTCCTACTTGTAATTGTTTCTATCTATAGCCAATCAGATGTCTCCTTCATTCTAAGCCAATCACATGAGCGCGCCCCCACGAGGGTATGATTTCTTGCGTTCATGACACTTCATATGCGCATTTTGCGCAGTCCGGTCAGCTCGCTAAACAGAGGGCGGAGCTTCAGTTGATCATGCAGAGCTGCGTGTCTCCGTCAGACTCAGCAGCTGATCTGATCTCTCTCTCGCGTCCGGTTACACTTCACTCGCGTTTATGTCCATATCGATCAGATCCAGCTCTCCTGATCGGCCTTTATAGAGAGCACCGATCAAACTATTAAGAGTGAATATCGGCCGATAATGACCGAAGTGTCATGAACGCAAGAAATCATACCCTCGTGGGGGCGCGCTCATGTGATTGGCTTAGAATGAAGGAGACATCTGATTGGCTATAGATAGAAAAAATTACAAGTAGGAATCGGGTGACCATCAGGGGAGTCTCAAAAAACCCACACAATGCACAGCGATCCGTGCACAGAGAGCGGGTTGTGTTTGCAGGTGCAGAGGTTTTTAAACGGAAAAACTAATATGTGAGGATCAAAAATACATCTGGACAACTTTTTTCTGTATTTGGATTTTATTTACATGAATATGAAACGGAACACATTTGTGTGTGTTTTGAAAAACACAAGTGTGAATCCTTCTGTGTGCATGTGGCCAACTTGGGGCCCCAAGCGACATTGTGAGATTGAGGCCCCCCCCCCCCAACCGACAGGAGTGAAACCCATTTTTTTTTGGAAACAAAGTACTTTGCAAATATAATTCCTGTTTATTATTAGTATCAACAGTTACTTTGTATACAGTGAGGTAAATGGTAAATGTGCATGTACGTCTGCATTTCCTGCCAAATACTAGCCTCAAAAAGATTAAAATATAATGAATGCAAATAAACTACTTCTACTAATAATCATAATCAATTGAATAATATAAATACTATATTATTTTATTATAATATAGTTGTAATATAGTCAAGACAAAACATGCTTATGACATGCTCAAAAACTGATATTTCTTAAATCTGTATTCTAGTTCCCTCTGTCAGCAATGTATCAACAACTACACACACATTGCTATCAGTATTTCTCTGTGTTGTGGTTGACATGATGATGACTGTTAGGAGTTAAGGGGAGAGGCTGAGCGTCACCATGAATGATGACTGTTATGAGTTAAGGGGAGAGGCTGAGCGTCACCATGATGATGACTGTTAGGAGTTAAGGGGAGAGGGCTGAGGTCACCATGAGATGACTGTTAGGAGTTAAGGGGGAGAGGCTGAGCGTCACCATGATGATGACTGTTAGGAAGTTAAGGGGAGAGGCTGAGCGTCACCATGACCGATGACTGTTAGGAGTTAAGGGGAGAGGCTGAGGGTCACCATGATGATGACTGTTAGGAGTTAAGGGGAGAGGCTGAGGTCACCATGATGATGACTGTTAGGAGTTAAGGGGAGAGGCTGAGGTCACCATGATGATGACTGTTAGGAGTTAAGGGGAGAGGCTGAGCGTCACCATGATGATGACTGTTAGGAGTTAAGGGGAGAGGCTGAGCGTCACCATGATGATGACTGTTAGGAGTTAAGGGGAGAGGCTGAGCGTCACCATGATGATGACTGTTAGGAGTTAAGGGGAGAGGCTGAGCGTCACCATGATGATGACTGTTAGGAGTTAAGGGGAGAGGCTGAGCGTCACCATGATGATGACTGTTAGGAGTTAAGGGAGAGGCTGAGCGTCACCATGATGATGACTGTTAGGAGATAAGGGGAGAGGCTGAGCGTCACCATGATGATGACTGTTAGGAGTTAAGGGGAGAGGCTGAGCGTCACCATGATGATGACTGTTAGGAGTTAAGGGGAGAGGCTGAGCGTCACCATGATGATGACTGTTAGGAGTTAAGGGGAGAGGCTGAGCGTCACCATGATGATGACTGTTAGGAGTTAAGGGGAGAGGCTGAGCGTCACCATGATGATGACTGTTAGGAGTTAAGGGGAGAGGCTGAGCGTCACCATGATGATGACTGTTAGGAGTTAAGGGGAGAGGCTGAGGGTCACCATGATGATGACTGTTAGGAGTTAAGGGGAGGGCTGAGCGTCACCATGATGATGACTGTTAGGAGTTAAGGGGAGAGGCTGAGCGTCACCATGATGATGACTGTTAGGAGTTAAGGGGAGAGGCTGAGCGTCACCATGATGATGACTGTTAGGAGTTAAGGGGAGAGGCTGAGCGTCACCATGATGATGACTGTTAGGAGTTAAGGGGAGAGGCTGAGCGTCACCATGATGATGACTGTTAGGAGTTAAGGGGATAGGCTGAGCCGTCACCATGATGAATGACTGTTAGGAGTTAAGGGGAGAGGCCTTAGAGCGTCACCATGATGATGACTGTTAGGAGTTAAGGGAGAGGCTGAGCGTCACCATGATGATGAACTGTTAGGAGTTAAGGGAGAGGCTGAGCGTCACCATGATGATGACTGTTAGGAGTTTAAGGGGAGAGGGCTGAGCGTCACCATGATGATGACTGTTAGGGTTAAGGGGAGAGGCTGAGCGTCACCATGAATGATGACTGTAGGAGTTAAGGGGAGAGGCTGAGCTGTCACCCATGAGATGACTGTTAGGAGTTAAGGGGGAGAGGCTAGCGTCACCATGATGAGGACTGTTAGGAGTTAAGGGGAGAGGCTGAGTGTCACCATGAGATGACTGTTAGGAGTTAAAGGGGAAGGCTGAGCGTCACCATGATGGATGACTGTTAGGAGTTAAGGGGAGAGGCTGAGCGTCACCATGATGATGACTGTTAGGAGTTAAGGGGAGAGGCTGAGCGTCACCATGAATGATGACTGTTAAGTAGTTAAGGGGAGAGGCTGAGCGTCACCATGATGAGGACTGTTAGGAGTTAAGGGGAGAGGCTGAGCGTCACCATGATAGATGACTTGTTAGGAGTTAGAGGGGAGAGGCTGAGCGTCACCATGATGATGACTGTTAGGAGTTAAGGGGAGAGGCTGAGCGTCACCCATGATGATGACTGTTAGGAGTTAAGGGGAGAGGCTGAGCGTCACCATGATGATGACTGTTAGGAGTTAAGGGGAGAGGCTGAGCGTCACCATGATGATGACTGTTAGGAGTTAAGGGGAGAGGCTGAGCGTCACCATGATGATGACTGTTAGGAGTTAAGGGAGAGGCTGAGCGTCCCATGATGATTACTGTTAGGAGTTAAGGGGAGAGGCTGAGCGTCACCATGATGATGACTGTTAGGAGTTAAGGGGGAGAGGCTGAGCGTCACCATGATGATTACTGTTAGGAGTTTAAGGGGAGAGGCTGAGCGTCACCATGAATGATGACTGTTAGGAGTTAGGGGAGAGGCTGAGCGTCACCATGATGATGACTGTTAGGAGTTAAGGGGAGAGGCTGAGCTGTCACCATGATGATGACTGTTAGGAGTTAAGGGGAGAGGCTGAGCGTCACCATGATGATGACTGTTAGGAGTTAAGGGGAGAGGCTTGAGCGTCACCATGATGATGACTGCTTAGGAGTTAAGGGGAGAGGCTGAGCGTCACCATGATGATGACTGTTAGGAGTTAAGGGGAGAGGCTGAGCGTCACCATGATGATGACTGTTAGGAGTTAAGGGGGAGAGGCTTGAGCGTCACCATGATGATGACTGTAGGAGTAAGGGGGAGAGGCTGAGCGTCACCATGATGGACTGTAGGCGTTAAGGGGAGTTAAGGGGGAGAGGCTGAGCGTCACCATGATGATGACTGTTAAGGGGTTAAGGGGAGAGGCTGAGCGTCACCATGATGATGACTGTTAGGAGTTAAGGGGAGAGGCTGAGCGTCACCATGATGATGACTGTTAGGAGTTAAGGGGAGAGGCTGAGTGTCACCATGATGATGGACTGTTAGGAGTTAAGGGGAGAGGCTGAGCGTCACCATGATGATGACTGTTAGGAGTTAAGGGGAGAGGCTGAGCGTCACCATGATGATGACTGTTAGGAGTTAAGGGGAGAGGCTGAGCGTCACCATGATGATGACTGTTAGGAGTTAAGGGGAGAGGCTGAGCGTCACCATGATGATGACTGTTAGGAGTTAAGGGGAGAGGCTGAGCGTCACCATGATGATGACTGTTAGGAGGTTAAGGGGAGAGGCTGAGCGTCACCATGATGATGACTGTTAGGGGTTAAGGGGAGAGGCTGAGCGTCACCATGATGATGACTGTTAGGAGTTAAGGGGAGAGGCTGAGCGTCACCATGATGATGACTGTTAGGAGTTAAGGGGAGAGGCTGAGCGTCACCATGATGACTTTAGAGTTAAGGGAAGAGGCTGAGCGTCACAGGATGATGACGTTAGGAGTTAGGGGGAGAGGCTGAGCGTCACCATGATGATGACTGTTAGGAGTTAAGGGAGAGGCTGAGCTGTCACCATTATGATGACTGTTAGGGGTTAAGGGGAGAGGCTGAGCGTCACCATGATGATGACTGTTAGGGAGTTAAGGGGAGAGGCTGAGCGTCACCATGAGATGACTGTTAGGAGTTAAGGGGAGAGGCTAGAGCGTCACCAGATGATGACTGTTAGGAGGTTAAGGGGAGAGGCTGAGCGTCACCATGATGATGACTGTTAGGAGTTAAGGGGAGAGGCTGAGCGTCACCATGATGATGACTGTTAGGAGTTAAGGGGAGAGGCTGAGCGTCACCATGATGATGACTGTTAGGAGTTAAGGGGAGAGCTGAGCTCACCATGATGATGACTGTTAGAGTTAAGGTGAGAGGCTGAGCGTCACCATGATGATGACTGTTAGGGAAGTTAAGGGAGAGGCTGAGCGTCACCATGATGATACTGTTAGGAGTTAAGGGAGAGAGGCTGAGCGTCACCATGATGATGACTGTTAGGAGTTAAGGGGAGAGGCTGAGCGTCACCATGATCGATGGACTGTTAGGAGTTAAGGGGAGAGGCTGCGCGTCATCCATGATGATGACTGTTAGGAGTTAAGGGAGAGTCTGAGCGTCATCCATGACTGAAGACTGTTAGGAGTTAAGGGGAGAGGCTGAGCGTCACAATGACGATGACTGTTAGGAGTGTAAGGGGAGAGGCCCTGAGCGTCACATGATGATGACTGTTAGGAGTTAAGGGGGAGGCTGAGCGTCACCAGTGATGATGACTGTTAGGAGTTAAGGGGGAGAGGCTGAGCGTCACCAATGACGATGACTGTTAGGAGTTAAGAGGGAAGAAGGCTGAAGCGTCACCATGAACGATGACTGTTAGGAGTTAAGGGGAGAGGCTGAGTGGTCACCATGACTATGACTGGTTAGGAGTTAGGGGAGAGGCTGAGCGTCACCATGACGATGACCTGTTAGGAGTTAAGGGGAGAGGCTGAGCGTCACCATGATGATGACTGTTAGGAGTTAAGGGGAGAGGCTGAGCGTCACCATGATGATGACTGTTAGGAGTTAAGGGGAGAGGCCTGAGCGTCACCATGATGATGACTGTTAGGAGTTAAGGGGAGAGGCTGAGCGTCACCATGATGATGACTGTTAGGAGTTAAGGGGAGAGGCTGAGCGTCACCATGATGATGACTGTTAGGAGTTAAGGGGAGAGGCTGAGCGTCACCATGATGATGACTGTTAGGAGTTAAGGGGAGAGGCTGAGCGTCACCATGATGATGACTGTTAGGAGTTAAGGGGAGAGGCTGAGCGTCACCATGATGATGCTGTTAGGAGTTAAGGGGAGAGGCTGAGCGTCACCATGACGATGACTGTTAGGAGTTAAGGGGAGAGGCTGAGCGTCACCATGATGATGACTGTTAGGAGTTAAGGGGAGAGGGCTGAGCGTCACCATGATGATGACTGTTAGGAGTTAAGGGGAGAGGCTGAGCGTCACCATGATGATGACTGTTAGGAGTTAAGGGGAGAGGCTGAGCGTCACCATGATGATGACTGTTAGGAGTTAAGGGGAGAGGCTGAGCGTCACCATGATGATGACTGTTAGGAGTTAAGGGGAGAGGCTGAGCGTCACCATGATGATGACTGTTAGGAGTTAAGGGGAGAGGTCTGAGCGTCACCATGATGATGACTGTTAGGAGTTAAGGGAGGAGAGGCTGAGCGTCACCATGATGATGACTGTTAGGAGTTAAGGGGAGAGGCTGAGCGTCAACCATGATGATGACTGTTGAGGAGTTAAGGGGAGAGGCTGAGCGTCACCATGATGATGACTGTTAGGAGTTAAGGGGAGAGGCTGAGCGTCACCATGATGATGACTGTTAGGAGTTAAGGGGAGAGGCTGAGCGTCACCATGATGATGACTGTTAGGAGTTAAGGGGAGAGGCTGAGCGTCACCATGATGATGACTGTTAGGAGTTAAGGGGAGAGGCTGAGCGTCACCATGATGATGACTGTTAGGAGTTAAGGGGAGAGGCTGAGCGTCACCATGATGATGACTGTTAGGAGTTAAGGGGAGAGGCTGAGCGTCACCATGATGATGACTGTTAGGAGTTAAGGGGAGAGGCTGAGCGTCACCATGATGATGACTGTTAGGAGTTAAGGGGAGAGGCTGAGCGTCACCATGATGATGACTGTTAGGAGTTAAGGGGAGAGGCTGAGCGTCACCATGATGATGACTGTTAGGAGTTAAGGGGAGAGGCTGAGCGTCACCATGATGATGACTGTTAGGAGTTAAGGGGAGAGGCTGAGCGTCACCATGATGATGACTGTTAGGAGTTAAGGGGAGAGGCTGAGCGTCACCATGATGATGACTGTTAGGAGTTAAGGGGAGAGGCTGAGCGTCACCATGATGATGACTGTTAGGAGTTAAGGGGAGAGGCTGAGCGTCACCATGATGATGACTGTTAGGAGTTAAGGGGAGAGGCTGAGCGTCACCATGATGATGACTGTTAGGAGTTAAGGGGAGAGGCTGAGCGTCACCATGATGATGACTGTTAGGAGTTAAGGGGAGAGGCTGAGCGTCACCATGATGATGACTGTTAGGAGTTAAGGGGAGAGGCTGAGCGTCACCATGATGATGACTGTTAGGAGTTAAGGGGAGAGGCTGAGCGTCACCATGATGATGACTGTTAGGAGTTAAGGGGAGAGGCTGAGCGTCACCATGATGATGACTGTTAGGAGTTAAGGGGAGAGGCTGAGCGTCACCATGATGATGACTGTTAGGAGTTAAGGGGAGAGGCTGAGCGTCACCATGATGATGACTGTTAGGAGTTAAGGGGAGAGGCTGAGCGTCACCATGATGATGACTGTTAGGAGTTAAGGGGAGAGGCTGAGCGTCACCATGATGATGACTGTTAGGAGTTAAGGGGAGAGGCTGAGCGTCACCATGATGATGACTGTTAGGAGTTAAGGGGAGAGGCTGAGCGTCACCATGATGATGACTGTTAGGAGTTAAGGGGAGAGGCTGAAGTCGTCACATGATGATGGAATGGTTAGGAGTTAAGGGGAGCGGCTGAGCGTCACCATGATGATGACTTTAGGAGTTAAGGGGAGAGGCTGAGCGTCACCATGATGATGACTGCTAGGAGTTACAGGGGAGAGGCTGAGCTGTACACCATGATGATGACTCGTTAGGTGAGTTAAGGGGAGGAGAGTCCTGATAGTCACCACTGATGATTGGACTGTTAGGAGGTTAAGGGGGAGAGAGGCTGAGCGGTCCACCCATGATGATGTACTGTTAGGGGTTAAGGGGAGAGGCTGGAGCGTGCACCATGATGATGATCTGCTAGGAGAGTTGGAGTTAAGGGGGAGAGGGCCTGGAGCGGTCACCATGATGATGACTGGGTTAGGGGTGTTCAAAGGGGAGAGTGCTGAGCGTCACCATGATATGACTGTTTAGGAGTTAAGGGAGGGCCTGAGCGTCACCATGACTGATGACTGTTAGGAGTAAGGGAGGAGGCTGAGCGTCACCATGATGATGATGCTAGGAGTAAGTTGGAGAGGCTGAGTGTCACCCATGATGATGACTGTTAGGGTTAAGGGGAGAGGCTGAGCGTCACCCATGATGATGACTGTTAGGAGGTTAAGGGGAGAGGCCTGAGCGTCACCATGCATGATGACTGTTAGGAGTTAAGGGGAGAGCTGAGCGTCACATGATGATGACTGTAGGAGTTAAGGGGAGAGGCTGAGCAGTCACCATCTGATGACTGTTAGGAGTTAAGGGGAGAGGCTGAGCGTCACCATGATGATGACTGTTAGGAGTTAAGGGGAGAGGCTGAGCGTCACCATGATGATGACTGTTAGGAGTTAAGGGGAGAGGCTGAGCGTCACCATGATGATGACTTTTAGGGAGTTAAGGGGAGAGGCTGAGCGTCACCATGATGATGACTGTTAGGAGTTAAGGGGAGAGGCTGAGCGTCACCTGATGATGACTGTTAGGAGTTAATGGGAGAGTCTGAGCGTCACCATGATGATGGACTGTTAGGAGTTAAGGGGGAGAGGACTGAGCGTCACCATGATGATGACTGTTAGGAGTTAAGGGGAGAGGCTGAGCGTCACCATGACTGATGACTGTAGGAGTTAAGGGAGAAGGCTGAGCTGTCACCATGATGATGATGTAGGAGTTAAGGGGAGAGGCTGAGCGTCACCATGATGATGACTGTTAGGAGTTAAGGGGAGAGGCTGAGCGTCACCATGATGATGGACTGTTAGGAGTTAAGGGGAGAGGCTGAGCGTCACCATGATGATGACTGTTAGGAGTTAAGGGGAGAGGCTGAGCGTCACCCATGATGATGACGTTAGGAGTTAAGGGGAGAGGCTGAGCGTCACCATGATGATGACTGTTAGGAGTTAAGGGGAGAGGCTGAGCGTCACCATGATGATGACCTGTTAGGAGTTAAGGGGAGAGGCTGAGCTCACCATGATGATGACTGTTAGGAGTTAAGGGGAGAGGCTGAGCGTCACCATGATGATGACTGTTAGGAGTTAAGGGGGAGAGGCTGAGCTGTCACCATGATGATGACTGTTAGGAGGTTAAGGGGAGAGCTGAGCGTCACCATGATGATGACTGTTAGGAGTGTAAGGGGAGAGGCTGCTGAGCGTCACCAATGATGATGACTGTTAGGAGTTAAGGGTGAAGAGGCCTGAGCAGCTCACCATGATGATGACTGTTAGGGGTTAAGGGGAGAGGCCTGAGCGTCACCATGATGATGACTGTTTAGGAGTTAAGGGGAAGAGGGACTGCTAGCGTCACCATGATGATGACTGTTAGGAGTTAAGGGGAGATGCTGAAGCGTCACCATGACTGATGACTGTTAGGAGTTAAGGGGAGAGGCCTGAGCGGTCACCCATGACTGATGACTGTTAGGAGTTAAGGGAGAGGGCTGAGCGTCACCATGATGATGACTGTTAGGGAGTTAAGGGGAGAGTCTGATCGTCACCATGATGATGACTGTTAGGAGTTATTAAGGGGAGAGGCCTGAGTGTCCACCATATGATGGACTGTTAGGGAGTTAAGGGGAGAGGCCTGAGTGTCACCATGATGGATACTGTTAGGAGTTAAGGGAAGAGGCTGAGCGTCACCATGATGATGACTGTTAGGAGTTAAGGGGAGAGCTGAGCGTCACCATGATGATGAATTGTTAGGAGTTAAGGGGAGAGGCTGAGCGTCACCATGATGATGACTGTTAGGAGTTAAGGGGAGAGGCTGAGCGTCACCATGATGATGACTGTTAGGAGTTAAGGGGAGAGGCTGAGCGTCACCATGATGATGACTGTTAGGAGTTAAGGGAGAGGCTGAGCGTCACCATGATGATGACTGTTAGGAGTTAAGGGGAGAGGCTGAGCGTCACCATGATGATGACTGTTAGGAGTTAAGGGGAGAGGCTGAGCGTCACCATGATGATGACTGTTAGGAGTTAAGGGGAGAGGCTGAGCGTCACCATGATGATGACTGTTAGGAGTTAAGGGGAGAGGCTGAGCGTCACCATGATGATGACTGTTAGGAGTTAAGGGGAGAGGCTGAGTCACCATGATGACTGTTAGGAGTTAAGGGGAGGCTGAGCGTCACCATGATGATGACTGTTAGGAGTTAAGGGGAGAGGCTGAGCGTCACCATGATGATGACTGTTAGGAGTTAAGGGGAGAGGCTGAGCGTCACCATGATGATGACTGTTAGGAGTTAAGGGGAGAGGCTGAGCGTCACCATGATGATGGACTGTTAGGAGTTAAGGGGAGAGGCTGAGCGTCACCATGCTGATGACTGTTAGGAGTTAAGGGGAGAGGCTGAGCGTCACCATGATGATGACTGCTAGGAGTTAAGGGGAGAGGCTGAGCGTCACCATGATGATGACTGTTAGGAGTTAAGGGCGAGAGGCTGAGCGTCACCATGATGATGACTGTTAGGAGTTTAAGGGCGAGAGGCCTGAGCGTCACCATGATGATGACTGTTAGGAGTGTTAAGGCAGGGCTGAGCGTCACCATGATGATGACTGTTAGGAGTTAAGGGATGAGCTGAGCGATCACCATGATGATGACTGTTAGGAGTTAAGGGAGAGGCTGAGCGTCACCATGATGATGACTGTTAGGAGTTAAGGGGAGAGGCTGAGCGTCACCATGATGATGACTGTTAGGAGTTAAGGGGAGAGGCTGAGCGTCACCATGATGATGACTGTTAGGAGTTAAGGGGAGAGGCTGAGTGTCACCATGATGATGACTGTTAGGAGTTAAGGGGAGAGGACTGAGCGTCACCATGATGATGGACTGTAGGAGTTAAGGGGAGAGGCTGAGCGTCACAATGATGATGACTGTTAGGAGTTAAGGGGAGAGGCTGAGCGTCACCATGATGATGACTGTTAGGAGTTAAGGGGAGAGGCTGAGCGTCACAATGATGATGACTGTTAGGAGTTAAGGGGAGAGGCTGAGCGTCACCATGATGATGACTGTTAGGAGTTAAGGGAGAGGCTGAGCGTCACCATGATGATGACTGTTAGGAGTTAAGGGGAGAGGCTGAGCGTCACCATGATGATGACTGTTAGGAGTTAAGGGGAGAGGCTGAGCGTCACCATGATGATGACTGTTAGGAGTTAAGGGGAGAGGCTGGAGTGTCACCATGATGATGACTGTTAGGAGTTAAGGGGAGAGGCTGAGCTGTCACCATGATGATGACTGTTAGGAGTTAAGGGAGAGGCTGAGCGTCACCATGACGATGACTGTTAGGAAGTTAAGGGGAGAGGCTGGAGGTGTCACCATGATGATGACTGTTAGGAGTTAAGGGGAGAGGCTGAGCGTCACCATGATGATGACTGTTAGGGGTTAAGGGGAGAGGCTGAGCGTCACCATGATGATGACTGTTAGGAGTTAAGGGGAGAGGCTGAGCGTCACATGATGATGACTGTTAGGAGTTAAGGGGAGAGGCTGAGCGTCACCATGATGATGACTGTTAGGAGTAAGGGTGAGAGGCTGAGCGTCACCACTGTGTTATGTAAGCCAACTAGACAGACAGTGTATCTCTCTTCCTCCTGTTACATCAGCAGATTACAAGGCATCACATACTTGAATGAATGTTAAATAAAGAATGCTGTAAATACTGCATCTCATCAGCCTGTATGCTCTGCAGAGACTGCCTTCTTCATGTCTGAATTGCAGCTGAGGTTTTATATGGCAATTAGCAATTGACTTATACAACATTCACAAGTTGTACATTTGACTCATACAATAACCCACCTTCGAGTGATGCTCTAGTTTCTTCATGTTTTAGTTTTTTTCCCCTCTTGCTTGCTCCGGACTGAAACTGTCTTTTCACTGACATCTCTTCACCTGCACTAGTGGCCGTATCAAAGCCGTGATTGGTCAGATGTCAATTCATTGCAACGGTGTCGGGTTACAGACGTGCTCCCCTTCTCACCTCTCACTCTCGCGGAGAACTGAGCTGAGAACTGCGCACAGCAGCTGAGGCCCTCTGGGCGGGGCCCCCTGCGCAAGGCGGGGCCCCATGCAGCCTGCGTGATTGGCCTGTAGGGAGGGGCGGCCCTGCATGTGTGTATTATGAGACTGTTCTGAGCCCATATTGTAAAGCACTGCTGTTTGAACCTCTGAGATCTGATTGATATGAAGGTGTATAGCCATAGGTGTCTTGTGCGCTGGGGACCCTAACTACCATCGCTCATGGGGCTCTGCTCCTGACCCTGAAGTCCCCATGTGGTCTGGCCTGTCAGTGGAGTGATGTCGACTGACCCTGAAGTCCCCATGTGGTCTGGCCTGTCCGTGGTGTGATGTCGACTGACCCTGAAGTCCCATGTGGTCTGGCCTGTCCGTGGTGTGATGTCGACTGACCCTGAAGTCCCCATGTGGTCTGGCCTGTCCGTGGTGTGATGTCGACTGACCCTGAAGTCCCCATGTGGTCTGGCCTGTCAGTGGAGTGATGTCGACTGACCCTGAAGTCCCCATGTGGTCTGGCCTGACAGTGGCGTGATGTCGACTGACCCTGAAGTCCCCATGTGGTCTGGCCTGACAGTGGAGTGATGTCGACTGACCCTGAAGTCTCCATGTGGTCTGGCCTGTCAGTGGAGTGATGTCGACTGACCCTGAAGTCCCCATGTGGTCTGGCCTGTCAGTGGCGTGATGTCGACTGACCCTGAAGTCCCATGTGGTCTGGCCTGTCAGTGGTGTGATGTCGACTGACCTGAAGTCCCCATGTGGTCTGGCCTGTCAGTGGCGTGATGTCGACTGACCCTGAAGTCCCCATGTGGTCTGGCCTGTCAGTGGAGTGATGTCGACTGACCCTGAAGTCCCCATGTGGTCTGGCCTGTCAGTGGAGTGATGTCGACTGACCCTGAAGTCCCCATGTGGTCTGGCCTGTCCGTGGTGTGATGTCGACTGACCCTGAAGTCCCCATGTGGTCTGGCCTGTCCGTGGTGTGATGTCGACTGACCCTGAAGTCCCCATGTGGTCTGGCCTGTCAGTGGAGTGATGTCGACTGACCCTGAAGTCCCCATGTGGTCTGGCCTGTCCGTGTGTGATGTCGACTGACCCTGAAGTCTCCATGTGGTCCTGGCCTGTCCGTGGTGTGATGTCGACTGACCCTGAAGTCCCCATGTGGTCTGGCCTGTCCGTGGTGTGATGTCGACTGACCCTGAAGTCCCCATGTGGTCTGGCCTGTCCGTGGTGTGATGTCGACTGACCCTGAAGTCCCCATGTGGTCTGGCCTGTCCGTGGTGTGATGTCGACTGACCCCGAAGTCCCCATTGTGGTCTGGCCTGTCCGTGGTGTGATGTCGACTGACCCTGAAGTCCCCATGTGGTCTGGCCTGTCCGTGGTGTGATGTCGACTGACCCTGAAGTCCCCATGTGGGTCTGGCCTGTCCGTGGTGTGATGTCGACTGACCCTGAAGTCCCCATGTGGTCTGGCCTGTCAGTGGAGTGATGTCGACTGACCCTGAAGTCCCCATGTGGTCTGGCCTGTCCGTGGTGTGATGTCGACTGACCCTGAAGTCCCCATGTGGTCTGGCCTGTCCGTGGTGTGATGTCGACTGACCCTGAAGTCCCCATGTGGTCTGGCCTGTCCGTGGTGTGATGTCGACTGACCCTGAAGTCCCCATGTGGTCTGGCCTGTCCGTGGTGTGATGTCGACAGAGCGTCATGATACACACCCTAAAGTAGGGCTGCTCGGTTATGGCAAACATCATAATCTCGATTATTTGGGTCAATAATTAATATCACGATTATTAAAAACAATTATCAATTTACTTTGAAAACATCAATAAAACATGTGAACAGTATGTTTTTAACAGTTGATTACCTTGAACTTTAAGTATCAACTGAAAAACCAATAAAAATAGAAAAGAAAATAATAATAACAATTAAAATTAAAATCGTTTTCTTTCTATTATGTTGTTTTCATAATCGTTGCAAGCCAAAACCGTAATTGCGATTAAAATACGATTAATTGAGCAGCCCTACTCTAAAGTCACAGTTTCAACAGTTTCCTCCATTAAATCCCAGGTTTAAAGCCTTTCCTCCTGAAACCCCCCGTGTTTAAAGCCCCTGCCCCCCCCCACTTGTGTTCACGGGTTCAGTCTGAGAGAATAAACCCACAGAATCTGAAATATAAACTCTTAATTTCACATTAAAGCTTTAAAAAGAGACGCGCTTACCGTGAGTTCAGCAGAAACACAACAAACACCGAGCCCGGAAGTGGGAGTCAGCTGACCGCCCAGCACGTGATGACGCACCACGTCACCGGATCACGTGGTGATTAACGTCCAATCAGTTTATTTGTGTTTGTTTATTCATTTTTTTGATTGAGAAAATATATTAAAATAATGTATTTTAAATAATAAAAATAGGAACAATTAGTGCAAGTGTTGTATATTCAAAACGAAACGACAGAATGGAGAAATTAATAGATACAAATAAAAAAGGGATATTAAGGTATAGTGTTTGTTATTGTGATCATGTGTTCGGACTTTATGGCCCTTTCTCATTTCTCAAACTCCCCTCCTCGACTCCTATCCTCGATACTTAGTCCCGCCCACAGGAGATGCGAGCCGAGGAACCGAGGAGAGAGGAGGGGAAGCAGCAGGCGGTTAGAGGAAGGAGAACTCCTCTCCTCTGAGCGGTCATTTTAAAGAGACGTCCATTAATGATGACAGGAGGCAGCAGCCCTCTGTCTGATGGACAGATGTGTTCATGATGACTTCTATATTTACTTTGATTCATTCACAGTGCGGTGTAATGAGACGATAACAGCTACAGATGCGGACACACACACACACACACCCCCCCCCCCCCCATCCCCTCTCTGGTCGCTACAATGAGGAAAATAAATTACGGGCCAAAGTTGTACAAGTATTAAAAGTAAGCAGAGGACACCAAACCAACTGAGACCTGTCTGTCCGCTGCATCTACGCACACACTGTACCACACACACCTACACCACACACACGCACAGTTCATAACACAGGCTACAGCCGTTGTGTATTTTATTTTGTGAAGCACTAAATTGTTTTAGAAAAATATGGACTCTTTGTTTGTAGATATCTACTAAACTACAGCAAATACAGAGAGTAATGTAGGCCTGTTATACTGAGTGATATCTATGATACACACTGCTCTGCTTTCTGTACGGACCTCACAGCTGTTCTCTCTGGAAACATCGCGTCGATGAAAGCAGTTAATAAAATAATATCCAGGGGATGCATGCAGAGCTGTCATTGGCTGAGATCAGTCCGGCCGTGCGTCACGACTCTTTGAAACATCTCTGTTCCCGGAAATACATCCACGAAGGAGCCGAGGAGGAGCCATCAGTGTATCCTCGGTTAGAGCTCCTCCAGAGAGCCTCCTCGACGCTCGATCCTCGGTCCTCGAAGTGCATTTAGAGAAATGAGATGTCCTTCAACATGGCGCGCTGAAATTCATTTCCGGGTCACTACCGGAGGACCGAGGAGTCGAGGAGTCGAGGAGGGGGATTTGATTAAATGAGAAAGGGCCTATGTCTTGAAACTAATTATTTGATGTGAATTGCTTTATCTTTAAATACTGTGATGACAAGTTTTGTTTGATGTTATTTCGCTTTCATTTTACCATTGCTCAAAAAACGCAATTTACTGAAACTCGACTCTTCTTTAAAATCAAACAAAAAAGGGTATCAATAAAAAACAAAACAACAACAACACTTTTATAAAACTATAAAAGCTTAATAATATGTTTCTGGACCAGCTTCAATAAATCAGACACATGTTTCCTAAACTTTTATTTTGACAATTTGTATAACTTTTTAACCAATAAATGAACATCTGTTTTGAATAATGACAGAAACCCTGAGAGACGCTCAGCGGCGTTTACCTCTCTTTCCACCACAGAGGGTGACAGGAAAGGCTCACTGCGTACGGAACCAAGAATCATCTTGGTTCTTGGTTTGGTACGCAGTGAGCGTACCAAACGCTCTCCTTCTGGCACGAACACACAAACACACAAACACACCAACACACGAATACATGAAGGGAAGTGATAATGACAGAAACATAGATCAGGAAAACAGCTGGTTTTAACATACATCAATAAAGTCATATTATAAATCATTTAAACAAACAAACTTTTATTTTGTGTGTGAGTGAGTCTGTGAGTGTGTGTGTGTTGGTGTGTGTGTGTGTGAGTGTGTGTGTGTGAGCGTATATGTGTGTGTGGGTGTGAGTGTGTGAGAGTGTGTGTGTGAGTGTGTGTGTGAGAGTGTGAGTCTGTGTGTGCGTGAGTGTGTGTGTGTGTGTGTGTGTGTGTGTGTGTGTGTGTCAGGGTTTGCTGAACACCCCCACAGGAAAGTGTTTGACGTGAGTCGGCCACTGAGCGGCGAGCTGGAAGAACCGGACGTCTCTCCATTCAACTCCGTCTACTGAGACTGAGACAGACAGGAAGTCATTCACTGTGTGTGTGTGTGTGTGTGTGTGTGTGTGTGTGTGTGTGTGTGAGTGTGTGTGTGAGTGTGTACCTCTCAGTGTGTGTTGGTGTTTGGAGGTACAGATCAGTCGACTGATTCCTTCGATCAGCTGACTCCTCGACTCCGCCTCCTTCTCCCTCGTCTTCTTACTGAGGAACATGACTGACACACACACACACACACACACACACACACACACACACACACACACACACACACACACACACACACACACACACACACACACACACACACACAATTCAAAAGGACTTAGGAGAAGAGACCGCGGTACTTTAGAGAATCGACTGCACTTTCACTATCCCACGTGTTTATGATGCTCCAGCGGACGTCCTGAATGAGCGTCTGCTGCTGTGGGGAAACTATGGAGACTACAGTTCTCTATACAGCGGACTACAACATGGATGTTCAATAAGAACGAGGGACTCCTGTGAACTCATCTAGAGACTCTGTGCTCTGATGCTGCTGCTTTATGCTTTATGAACGGGGACAACAGAGAAACAGATTCTTCAGGACCAAAGCTGGAATTGAAATAAAAAAGGAAAGTGAAGCTTCTGCTCGTCCCCCTCTCCCTCCGGTCCACATTAATACAAATGATCCCAATACGTATGATTGATGAAAATATCTTAAATCAATACAGATGTATTTATTATAAACGTTAGTCCTTAACATCTATCTCTGTGTATATCACCATTCAAACATCTTTTACAAGTTGAACAAACCCCACACAGCTCAGTAAAGACTGTGAGATGTTGACTTTATTTGATCATTTCAGTAAAAACTAACGTTCATATTTCTCTCTTTGATTATAATACTGATGAACGTTCAGAACAAAGCACTTTGGCAACTTACCACATACGTTTTAAAATGCTTAATAAGCACCGTAACTTTCATGATATCATTTCTCCGTCATATGCTGCGGCTGCAATGCATTGTGGGGCAGCATTTTCTCCTCTCTTTTCGGTTAGGGAGGTCCAGTGGTTCCTAAGCTAAAGGAGGTTATAAAGGACGTTTGAAACCTCCTTTCCTATCATCTAGAGCAGGGGTTTTCAAAGTGTGAGGCGCAGGCGCGCCCCGGGGGGCGCCAGAGAGCTTCCGGGGAGGGGCAGCGGGAGAAAAGAATAACGAGAAACAGCGAAATGTAGCTCATTAACTTCAGCTAACTTTATGCGAGCGGCAACATGGATCCATTTTCAGTGAAGTTACCTAAAGTGAGAGAGGAGACAGCATCTGTGGAGACCGAGTTCACCCACCTCACCAACAAGGCAGTATGCTCACTCCCTTCACCTCCACCTACCTGTGTGAGTGCTCACTCCCTTCACCTCCACCTGCCTCTGTGAGTGCTCATTCCCTTCACCTCCACCTACCTGTGTGAGTGCTCACTCCCTTCACCTCCACCTGCCTGTGTGAGTGCTCACTCCCTTCACCTCCACCTACCTGTGTGAGTGCTCATTCCCTTCACCTCCAGCTACCTGTGAGAGTGCTCACTCCCTTCACCTCCACCTACCTGTGTGAGTGCTCACTCCCTTCACCTCCACCTACCTGTGAGAGTGCTCACTCCCTTCACCTCCACCTACCTGTGTGAGTGCTCACTCCCTTCACCTCCACCTACCTGTGTGAGTGCTCATTCCCTTCACCTCCACCCACCTGTGAGAGTGCTCATTCCCTTCACCTCCACCCACCTGTGAGAGTGCTCACTCCCTTCACCTCCACCTACCTGTGTGAGTGCGGGTTTTCCGCATTGACTTTGATCAAAAGCAAGTGCCGGACAAGCAGGGGCGGATCTACCGGGGGGGCATGGAGTGGCAACTGCCACTCTAGAAATAGCCTTGCCACCCCAGCTGGCAGCTTTGTTTTGAAAGAAAAGTTGTGGCTCATCGGACATTTATGAGAGAAAGTCTCTAATGTCCGAGTGCAAGTGAATGCAGCACAAGATGCACGTCATGTGACCCCTCCCCCAGTCCTGGCGCGAGCGTGGAAATGTGATTGGCGGCGATTTCATTTGAACCGGACGGCGCAAAACGAGAAGCATTTCGGATCCAAGCAGACGGAAGGAATGAGGTGCGGTCTACGATGACAGAGAAGAGCCTGTCAGTGCGGCTGCACTCAGCATTGAAACAAAACGCACTAAAGCTTTGGATCTTAATAAGTTTGTGAGGCGTGTTGCTGAACAACATGGTAATCACCACATTCAGCTGTTATAGGCAACTTGATGCTCTGCTCACGGATGACTCGATGAGCGTAAACAACTGTTAAGATGATGAGCTTACGTGTGTGAATATGTATTTTTCTTTGTGGGGTTCTGCCCCCAAAAAACACTGTTAAGTCCTGAGAAAGTCAAATCAGACGGTGTGTACAACTACACTGCCCACAGAAAGTAACCACTTAGAACCAGACGTAAGGGCTTTCCACTGGATCATAATACCCCTGCATTATAGCAGCAACAACAACAACAACAACAATAATAATAATAATAATAATAATAATAATAATTGGGAGGGGGGCGTGGCTGTTCTTATGTTCTCTGAGGCTCCCCTTCCCACACTTTGAAAGCCCTGGTAGGATCAGCTCTTATCCTGGCTGCCACTGAGGGACCTTCGGGTCATTTCACTCCGTCAGGAAGGTTCCTGAGAGAAACTGACTATTCGACTGCAGCCCCCTGTCCTGTTCCAGTTAGGGTCCCTCTTCCTCCCCTCCCTCCTCTTCCTCCTCTTCCTCACCTCTCTTGTTCTTCTCTCTGGTCACCACCGTCATGCTCATCAGCTCGCCCCCCCCACTGATCCTGGACACCTGCAGGCAGCGGAAGTTACTCTTCAGGCTGTTCTTCATCCCAACCTCCCTCCCTCCTCTTCCTCCTCCTCCTCCTCCTCCTCCTCCTCCTCCTCCTCCTCCTCCTCCTCCTCCTCCTCCTCCTCCTCCTCCTCCTCCTCCTCCTCCTCCTCCCTGGCTCCAGTAGTCGACCTGCAGATCCTTCACCTCCCCCAGACAGCTGCACAGAGCGAGGAAGAGGAGGAGTTAGGATTCTTATCTTATAGTCAGATCATAGAGTCCTGCTGTGAACCTGAGATGTTGAGACCCCACAGTGTTATTACATTACATGACATTACATTTAGCTGACGCTTCTATCCAAAGCGACTTACAGCAAGATACAAACTTGAAGAAAACAGAATCATATACAGTGGGGCAAAAAAGTATTTAGTCAGCCACCAATTGTGCAAGTTCTCCCACTTAAAAAGATGAGAGGCCTGTAATTCACATCCTAGGAACACTTCAACTATGAGAGACAGAATGGGGGGGGGGGAAATCCAGGAAATCACATTGTAGGATTTTTAATGAATTCATTGGTAAATTCCTCGGTAAAATAAGTATTTGGTCACCTACAAACAAACAAGATTTCTGGCTCTCACAGACCTGTAACTTCTTCTTTAAGAGCCTCCTCTGTCCTCCACTCGTTAACTGTATTAATGGCACCTGTTTGAACTCGTTATCAGTATAAAAGACACCTGTCCACAACCTCAAACAGTCACACTCCAAACTCCACTATGGCCAAGACCAAAGAGCTGTCAAAGGACACCAGAAACACAATGGTAGACCTGCACCAGGCTGGGAAGACTGAATCTGCAATAGGTAAGCAGCTTGGTGTGAAGAAATCAACTGTGGGAGCAATTATTAGAAAATGGAAGACATACAAGACCACTGATAATCTCCCTCGATCTGGGGCTCCACGCAAGATCTCACCCCGTGGGGTCAAAATGATCACAAGAACGGTGAGCAAAAATCCCAGAACCACACGGGGGGACCTAGTCAATGACCTGCAGAGAGCTGGGACCAAAGTAACAAAGGCTACCATCAGTAACACACTACGCCGCCAGGGACTCAAACCCTGCAGTGCCAGACGTGTCCCCCTGCTTAAGCCAGTACATGTCCGGGCCCGTCTGAAGTTTGCTAGAGAGCATTTAGATGACCCAGAAGAGGATTGGGAGAATGTCATATGGTCAGATGAAACCAAAATAGAACTCTTTGGTAAAAACTCAACTAGACGTGTTTGGAGGAGAAAGAATGCTGAGCTGCATCCAAAGAACACCTACTGTGAAACATGGGGGTGGAAACATCAAGCTTTGGGGCTGTGTTTCTGCAAAGGGACCAGGACCACTGATCCGTGTAAAGGAAAGAATGAATGGGGCCATGTATCGTGAGATTTTGAGTGACAACCTCCTTCCATCAGCAAGGGCATTGAAGATGAAACGTGGCTGGGTCTTTCAGCATGACAATGATCCCAAACACACCGCCCGGGCAATGAAGGAGTGGCTTCGTAAGAAGCATTTCAAGGTCCTGGAGTGGCCTAGCCAGTCTCCAGATCTCAACCCCATAGAAAATCTTTGGAGGGAGTTGAAAGTCCGTGTTGCCCAGCGACAGCCCCAAAACATCACTAGAGGAGATCTGCATGGAGGAATGGGCCAACATACCAGCAACAGTGTGTGAACACCTTGTGAAGACTTACAGAAAACGTTTGACCTCTGTCATTGCCAACAAAGGGTATATAACAAAGTATTGAGATGAACTTTTGTTATTGACCAAATACTTGTTTTCCACCATCATTTACCAATTAATTCATTAAAAATCCTACAATGTGTTTTCCTGGATTATTTCCCCCCATTCTGTCTCTCATAGTTGAAGTGTACCTAGGATGTCATTACAGGCCTCTCTCATCATGGGAGAACTTGCACAATTGGTGGCTGACTAAATACTTTTTTGCCCCACTGTAGGTACATCACAGTGGCGAGCCGTGACTTTTATACCTACCTCGATGAACTACATCTCTGGTCTCGCAGAATACGCGTCACCAACACAAAGATGGCCGTCACGTTAACACATTTCACTACAAGTCTGGGCGTGTTGAGAGTCTGGGCGTGTTGAGAGTCTGGGCGTGTTGAGAGTCTGTGCATGTTGAGAGTCTGGGCGTGTTGAGAGTATGGGCGTGTTGAGAGTCTGAGCGTGTTGAGAGTCTGGGCGTGTTGAGAGTCTGGGCGTGTTGAGAGTATGGTCATGTTGAGAGTCTGGGTGTGTTGAGAGTCTGGGCGTGTTGAGAGTCTGGGCGTGTTGAGAGTCTGGGCATGTTGAGAGTCTGGGCGTGTTGAGAGTCTGGTCATGTTGAGAGTCTGGGCGTGTTGAGAGTATGGGCGTGTTGAGAGTCTGAGCGTGTTGAGAGTATGGTCATGTTGAGAGTCTGGGTGTGTTGAGAGTCTGGGCGTGTTGAGAGTCTGGAAGTGTTGAGAGTCTGGGCATGTTGAGAGTCTGGGCGTGTTGAGAGTCTGGTCATGTTGAGAGTCTGGGTGTGTTGAGAGTCTGGGCGTGTTGAGAGTCTGGGCGTGTTGAGAGTCTGGGCATGTTGAGAGTCTGGACGTGTTGAGAGTCTGGGCGTGTTGAGAGTCTGTGCATGTTGAGAGTCTGGGCGTGTTGAGAGTATGGGCGTGTTGAGAGTCTGAGCGTGTTGAGAGTCTGGGCGTGTTGAGAGTCTGGGCGTGTTGAGAGTATGGTCATGTTGAGAGTCTGGGTGTGTTGAGAGTCTGGGCGTGTTGAGAGTCTGGGCGTGTTGAGAGTCTGGGCATGTTGAGAGTCTGGGCGTGTTGAGAGTCTGGTCATGTTGAGAGTCTGGGCGTGTTGAGAGTCTGGGCGTGTTGAGAGTCTGGGCATGTTGAGAGTCTGGGCATTTTGTGACTCTGGGCATGTTGGGCATGTTGAGACTGAGTCTGGGCGTGTTGAGAGTCTGGGCATGTTGAGAGTCTGGGCGTGTTGAGAGTCTGGGCGTGTTGAGAGTCTGGGCGTGTTGAGAGTATGGTCATGTTGAGAGTCTGGGCGTGTTGAGAGTCTGGGCGTGTTGAGAGTCTGGGCGTGTTGAGAGTCTGGGCGTGTTGAGAGTCTGGGCGTGTTGGGCATGTTGAGACTGAGTGTGGGCATGTTGAGAGTCTGGGCGTGTTGAGAGTCTGGGCGTGTTGAGAGTCTGGGCGTGTTGGGCATGTTGAGACTGAGTGTGGGCATGTTGAGAGTCTGGGCGTGTTGAGAGTCTGGGCGTGTTGAGAGTCTGGGCGTGTTGAGAGTCTGGGCATGTTGAGACTCTGGTTATGTTGAGCATGTTGAGAGTCTGGGCGTGTTGAGAGTCTGGGCATGTTGAGAGTCTGGGCATGTTGAGACTCTCGGCATGTTGGGCATGTTGAGAGTCTGGGCATGTTGAGAGCCACAGAGCCTCATGAGAGCCGGAGTGAAACGCAGCGTGTGGAGACTCCCTCACAGCCCTTTCGGAGGGCTCTGTGGCTCGTCGCCACGACAACCATGACACATCTCGAGCATGTGCGCCCGCTCTCAGAGTGTTTCTCAGAGTGGCAGCGCGTGTGTCTGATGGACAGATGGATGAGCAGGCTGATCAGCAGAGGGTAGCCTACACCTTGCGCCGTTCTCAGCGCCTGTTTGTGCACTATAGAGAGCGCTCGATCCGCAGCCTCTGTCTACACAACGGCTGTCACACTGGCTGTGTGAGGCTGTGTCACAGGCGTATGTCTCCTCTGGGGTGGAGCCCCCGGAGAACATCAGTGCGCACTCCACCAGAGGAATTTCCTCCTCCACGGCGTTGCACGGAGGAATGTCAGTGGAAGACATTTGCACTGCTGCATCTTGGTCTTCCCCCTGTTCATTTACTCAATTGTATTTGAGGGATGTCTCCCTTTCCTCTCTGACGCACCCTGTACTGGGTGTCCTGTCAGAGTGAGTGACGTCAGGGATCCAGCTGGGCGCTCTCCTGCCTGTCTGACACGCAGAGAGCTGCTGTTCCCCCTCTTTTTGTCACTGGGCAAAGTGTGACCTTCGCCTCTACTTTCTCACAGCGGCAGGTTTGTATTGTTCCCAGCCTTCCTATTTATACCGGAAGGGAGCCCGAGGGTGGGGCCCACCTTGCGGGCGGGCGTGGACTACAAGTGTTTCAGTGCTGCGCGGGGGCGCAGGGGGATTACCCAATAGCGATAGCCTTAGAGGGCGACGCCAATACTCATAGATGCTGGAGTTACAGTAGGTAATCTGGCAATGTGTAACGTTAATGTCAGCTAGCTAACATTAGCTAACAAGGTACACTAACGTGTTTTGTTTTAGTAACTAGTTTTCTTGTTAAGAACTTCGTGGTCTCTGTGTATGCTGTGGATAACATTAGTGTTCACAAGAACAAGGTACACTCCCGTGTTTTGTTTTAGTTGCTCTTCAGATTGAAGCGGCCAGTTTTATATCGACTATACTGTATGTGTGATCTCCTTTTTCTCGTTGTGTCATTTGAGTTTATTTGCTGTGTGTAGATTCAAGGATTTTGGTTATCTTGTCAATTTGTTTGGTTATCTAGGCACAGCTGTGTGTGACTCCCTCTGGTACACTGGTATGTGTTTTCCTAATGTAGAGAGCATTGATTTAATTAATAAACTACACACTGAGTCTAGATCCTGACCATCCTTTTTTTTGTTGATCAAATGTTTTCATTATTAAGACCTGGTCTGCCAGCAGGATGCCCTCCACTTTCCATCCAGCGAAATACACAATGGAGCCCTCAAAGCGCTCCACCAACCCCGCCACCCTTTTAAACATGGCCTGATCAGGAAGCCCTGTTTCCATTCGGATGACATCATCTGGTAAACCTGCTGCTGAATATTTTGCCATTCTCTTACAATTATCCCCTGCCAGGTCTTCGGAACAACTGGACTGCATGCTGGAGGGTCCAGGTTCTGCATCTGAGGACTGCACGCTGGAGGGTCCAGGTTCGGCATCTGAGGACTGCACGCTGGAGGGTCCAGGTTCTGCATCTGAGGACTGCACGCTGGAGGGTCCAGGTTCGGCGTCTGAGGACTGCACGCTGGAGGGTCCAGGTTCGGCATCTGAGGACTGCACGCTGGAGGGTCCAGGTTCGGCATCTGAGGACTGCACGCTGGAGGGTCCAGGTTCGGCGTCTGAGGACTGCACGCTGGAGGGTCCAGGTTCGGCGTCTGAGGACTGCACGCTGGAGGGTCCAGGTTCGGCGTCTGAGGACTGCACGCTGGAGGGTCCAGGTTCGGCGTCTGAGGACTGCACGCTGGAGGGTTCGGGGTCAGTTTTTTCGAAATAAGGTCCCGTGGAGGCTCCCGGAAGGGGAGGGACTTCGCCTCTCTATAGCTGGCCCTCTGTGAATCTACAGAAGGACCAACAAGCTCTCCCGTCTTCACAGTAACTCGCAGACGGCATTTAACCCTTCACATTCCAACAGAAACTGAACAGGCAGATTCGATGGATTTATTTATTTGGCAATGTTATTTTAAATACATTTACGTCAAGTTATTTTGGTAAAACTAATGAAACATTTAACAACAACAAAAATATTGAAAAAAAATATTGAAATATTTTTTTTTTAATGTTTTCAAATATTATTTTTTAGAATATCTTAGGCCCTCACAGAGGGCCAGAGGGCCCTGACGGCTCGCCACTGGTACATCAGGTTTCATAGAGCCAAATATTTCAAGTGCTACTCAACTGGCTTTAGATAAGCCAGTCCTTTATTAGTATATAAGTGCTTTGTTAGTAGTTCTATCGCTCGAAGTGGAGTCGAAAGAGATGAGTTTTCAGTTTGCGCCAGAAGGTGTGCAAGCTTTCTGCTGTCCTGATGTCAATGGGGAGCTCATTCCACCATCTTGGAGCCAGGACAGCAAACCCACGTGTTTTTGCTGATGGGAACTTGGGTCCCCCTCGCAGCGAGGGTGCAGCGAGTCGTTTGGCTGATGCAGAGCGTAGTGCACGCGCTGGGGTGTACGGTTTAACCATGTCCTGGATGTACGAAGGGCCAGATCCATTCACAGCATGGTACGCAAGTACCAGTGTCTTGAAGTGGATTCTAGCAGTTACCGGAAGCCAGTGGAGGGAGCGGAGGAGCGGAGTGGTGTGGGAACATTTAGGAAGGTTGAAAACCAGACGAGCCGCTGCATTCTGGATGAGCTGCAGAGGTCGGATGGCACGTGCAGGTAGACCAGCCAGTTATTTTATAAATGCAAAGTAGGGTCTCCAGAACATAAAAGCTGCCGGATGATAACCTGCATGCGTTTGGACATTTACACAATTAGCATAAATTGCATTAATTAGCATTATAGTCTCTGTTGACAATTATAAAAATGGACTTGGTTGATCTGGACAATTTTGACAGTCCCCTGTAACCAGAGAGGCCAGAGGGTGGGCTGATTGTGACACATTTTGGGTCGATTTTGAAGTTAACGGGGACAGAATGCTTATCCATCCATCCATCCATCTTCTCCCGCTTATCCGTGGTCGGGTCGCGGGGGGTAGCAGTTCCAGCAGAGAGCCCCAAACTTTCTTTTCCCTGGCGACATCAACCAGCTCTGACTGGGGGATCCCAAGGCGCTCCCAGGCCAGCGAAGAGATATAATCCCTCCACCTGGTCCTAGGTCTACCCCTTGGTCTCTTCCCAGCTGGACGTGCCTGGAACACCTCCCTAGGGAGGCGCCCAGGTGGCATCCTAACTAGGTGCCCGAACCACCTCAACTGGCTCCTTTCGACGCGAAGGAGGAGCGGCTCAACTCCGAGTCCCTCCCTGATGACCGAACTTCTCACCTTATCCCTAAGGGAGACACCAGCCACCCTGCGGAGAAAAACCCATCTCGGCCGCTTGTATCCGCGATCTCGTTCTTTCGGTCATGACCCATCCTTCATGACCATAGGTGAGGGTAGGAACGAAAATGGCCCGGTAGACAGAGAGCTTTGCCTTCTGGCTCGGCTCCCTTTTCGTCACAACGGTGCGGTAAAGCGACTGCAGTACCGCTCCCGCTGCTCCGATTCTCCGGCCCATCTCACGCTCCATTGTTCCCTCACTCGAGAACAAGACCCCGAGATACTTGAACTCCTTCACTTGGGGTAAGGACTCATTCCCTACTTGAAGTGGACAGTCCATCGGTTTCCTGCTGAGAACCATGGCCTCAGATTTGGAGGTGCTGATCCTCATCCCAGCCGCTTCACACTCGGTTGCGAACCGATCCAGTGCGTGCCTTCAGAATGCTTATATAGTTTTAAAATAATTGTATAATTGTATAATAATAATAATAATCTTGTGCTCTCTATCCAATGATCACAACACTCCTCATGGTAATCATAATCAGAACATCCAGAGTCAAATTGCGCCACTTTCTGGTTAAGACTGACATTGTTTTATCCGGACTGGAGCCCAAAGCCATTTTGTAACTATTGTCTGCATATTTTAATTTATTGTTCCATTTGACAGAATCAGAAATCCTCAATGTGTCCCGCCACGGGGAAATGCACATGATTACAACAGCAGATAAAGTGAGGAAAGAAATAAAAAAAATGGCTAAGTATGCACACGTTATTAAAAACAAAATGACACAGGAAGCACCTGGTGGAGGGGGAGGGAGGAGGAGTGATGGGAGCTCCTGATTGGCTGGGAGGAGATCCCAGGATGATGTCACCAGAGTCAACTGTTGGGGGGACAACGAAAACATGACATCTATATAAATATATGTAACCAAGCTCTCCAGAGCAACTTAACATGAATGTTGGATTAAAATATGTTGATGTAATGCTTTTCTTTGATCAAGATAAGATTGAAATGCTGAATATCATAGAATTATTCCGTAGTTTTTTGTCTTGTTTGTCTTTGTAATGGTTTCCAGTGTGTATGTTCTTCTGTATGGAGCTAACTTCCTGCCATCACTCCACAAACAAACTAAACACGTTTTACAAATGCCTCATGATTCACTAACACACACAGCAAATACAAAACACCATCTACAAACTAATGCATTACGTTTTGCAAATAAAAAACGTCTGTCAGACAAACACATTACATTTTTCTAATAAATCATATTTAGGGTGAGGGTTAGCGTTTGTGTTTTGTATTTGCTAACCACACTGTGTTTGTTAGTGAACCATAAGGCATTTGTAAAACGTGTTTAGTTTGTGGAGTGATGGCAGGAAATGAGCTCCGTACTTCGAAAATAGTAGTAAAGCTTGAAATCAAGTTTAAATGAATACATGCGTGAAACCTGTCATCATCAGCTAAATAAAGAATCAAATGAATGAACAGAGGACAGGTGAGGCGTACGTGAGATGGAGCGGAGGTTCTGCTCCACGATGCCGACCTTCACCACCTGACACGCACACACACACACACACACACACACACACACACACACACACACACACACACACACACACACACACACACACACACACACACACACACACACACACACACACACACACACACACACACACACACACCACACACACACACACACACACAGTTTGGATTATGTTCTAAGATGTAAAAGGTTAATTCACAGTTCTGTAGTACTTGACATTTCCTCTTACCCCGATAAAAGGAACAAACTTCTGACAGTAGTCGTCGTCGGGGCTGAAGAACAAAATCAGATTCAATCAAACAAAAAGAAGAAATGTGAAATATGAACAAATCAAACAGTCTCTATCCTATCTGTCTCACTGTGATCCGTCTGATGTCCACTAGAGGCCGCTGTGGCTAACTCTGCACTCGTTTGGCATTCTAATTTCAGTAGATATTTCTTTCTTTGGCATGAAGTCAACAGTGTTACTTCTTGACAGACCCCTCACTGTGCAGCTGTAATGAAGGCGGGTCTGAGCTCTGGTTCTGACAGGCGGGCGGGTACCTCTTGTGTTTGCAGGTCAGCATGGCCTCTGATATGGGACACAGGTGAGAGACAGCCGCTCCGCTCAGGTACTGAGACACTCGCCCTGCGACACCCACAGGATCTGTCCAGCAGAGAGCACAGTTTAGACAGATGGTGCATTCAGGGCCTGTGTCATAGAGCATCATCATCCCAGCCTCCCTCAGCGTTTAACAAAAATGCTCCCAGCTCTGTTATTAAGGTTTCTATGACAGTCTTGAAAAGATAGGACCTCTCTAGGCATTGCCTTTGAGCACCAACTTGAAGACGCTTGCTGTCACATACTTACGTATATATAATACCTTGCTTTATATCTTGTTATTGTTCATTTGTAAATTCAAAATGTATTTTTTCTACTTTCTTGTTTATTTCTTGTCTTTTAATTTGTATTGTACAAATCTTTTTATGCTGCAACACAAACATTTCCCAAATTGGGATCAATAAACTACTTCTTATCTTACACTTTGTGTGGCTCTGTCTGACAGCTAAAAAGCTAAATCCAATGTCCGCCGACCAATCAGGTCAACCGAAGAGACTTCTCCATCTTCGTTATGATAGTTCTGGTCTGACATATAGAGTTCAGGATAGACTGCTGCGGCCCAAAACAAGCTTCTTATAGACTGCTGCGGCCCAAACAAGCTTCTTATAGACTGCTGCGGCCCAAACAAGCTTCTTATAGACTGCTGCGGCCCAAAACAAGCTTCTTATAGACTGCTGCGGCCCAAAACAAGCTTCTGATAGACTGCTGCGGCCCAAACAAGCTTCTTCTGGACTGCTGCGGCCCAAAACAAGCTTCTTATAGACTGCTGCGGCCCAAAACAAGCTTTTGATAGACTGCTGCGGCCCAAACAAGCTTCTTCTAGACTGCTGCGGCCCAAAACAAGCTTCTTATAGACTGCTGCGGCCCAAAACAAGCTTCTTATAGACTGCTGCGGCCCAAACAAGCTTCTTATAGACTGCTGCGGCCCAACACAAGCTTCTTATAGACTGCTGCGGCCCAAAACAAGCTTCTTATAGACTGCTGCGGCCCAAAACAAGCTTCTTATAGACTGCTGCGGCCCAACACAAGCTTCTTATAGACTGCTGCGGCCCAAAACAAGCTTCTTATAGACTGCTGCGGCCCAAACAAGGTTCTTATAGACTGCTGCGGCCCAAAACAAGCTTCTTATAGACTGCTGCGGCCCAAAACAAGCTTCTTATAGACTGCTACGGCCCGAAACAAGCTTCTTATAGACTGCTGCGGCCCAAAACAAGCTTCTTATAGACTGCTGCGGCCCAAACAAGCTTCTTATAGACTGCTGCGGCCCAAAACAAGCTTCTTATAGACTGCTGCGGCCCAAAACAAGCTTCTTCTAGACTGCTGCGGCCCAAAACAAGCTTCTTCTAGACTGCTGCGGCCCAAACAAGGTTCTTATAGACTGCTGCGGCCCAAAACAAGCTTCTTATAGACTGCTGCGGCCCAAAACAAGCTTCTTATAGACTGCTGCGGCCCAACACAAGCTTCTTCTCCATTTGATATCATTACAGCACTTTTCTGACTCGTAACCTGCGGAACACTCTGAGGGCTACAGGTCAGAGGTCAGAGGCGCTGCAGGTCAGAGGTCAGAGGCGCTGCAGGTCAGAGGTCAGAGGCGCTGCAGGTCAGAGGTCAGAGGCGCTGCAGGTCAGAGGTCAGAGGCGCTGCAGGTCAGAGGTCAGAGGCGCTGCAGGTCAGAGGCGCTGCAGGTCAGAGGCGCTGCAGGTCAGAGGCGCTGCAGGTCAGAGGTCAGAGGCGCTACAGGTCAGAGGTCAGAGGCGCTGCAGGTCAGAGGTCAGTCGTACCCAGAGCAGGAGACTCCACTCGTCCGAACAGATCCCTCCAGTCGGGATCCATGAACAGGCTGCTGAACCGGCTGTCCAGAGACGCCAGGAACTTAGCCAGAGGGTGAGCTCCTGGGGAGGGGGGAAGGTAAGGTAAGGTACGGTACGGTAAGGTAAAGTACGGTAAGGTATGGTAAGGTACGGTAAGGTACGGTAAGGTACGGTAAGGTACGGTAAGGTACGGTAAGGTATGGTAAGGTACGGTACGGTATGGTAAGGTACGGTACGGTATGGTAAGGTAAAGTACGGTAAGGTAAGGTAAAGTACGGTAAGGTATGGTAAGGTACGGTAAGGTACGGTAAGGTAAAGTACGGTAAGGTAAGGTAAAGTACGGTAAGGTATGGTAAGGTACGGTAAGGTACGGTAAGGTAAGGTAAGGTAAGGTAAAGTACGGTAAGGTAAAGTAAGGTAAGGTACGGTAAAGTAAGGTAAGGTAAGGTAAGGTAAGGTACGGTAAAGTAAGGTAAGGTAAGGTAAGGTAAGGTAAGGTACGGTAAGGTACGGTAAGGTATGGTAAGGTACGGTATGGTAAGGTAAAGTACGGTAAGGTAAGGTAAAGTACGGTAAGGTATGGTAAGGTACGGTAAGGTAAAGTACGGTAAGGTAAGGTAAAGTACGGTAAGGTATGGTAAGGTACGGTAAAGTACGGTAAGGTAAGGTAAGGTAAGGTAAAGTAAGGTAAGGTAAAGTAAGGTAAGGTAAGTAAGGTAAGGTAAGGTAAGGTAAGGTAAGTAAGGTAAGGTAAGGTAAGTAAGGTAAGGTAAAGTAAGGTAAGGTAAGGTAAGGTAAGGTAAGGTAAGGTAAAGTACGGTAAGGTAAAGTAAGGTAAGGTACGGTAAAGTAAGGTAAGGTAAGGTAAGGTAAGGTACGGTAAAGTAAGGTAAGGTAAGGTAAGGTAAGGTAAGGTAAGGTAAAGTACGGTAAGGTAAGGTAAGGTAAGGTAAAGTACGGTAAGGTAAAGTAAGGTAAGGTAAGGTAAGGTAAAGTAAGGTAAGGTATGGTAAAGTAAAGTAAGGTAAGGTATGGTACGGTAAGGTAAGGTACGGTAAGGTAAGGTAAGGTAAGGTAAGGTAAGGTAAGGTAAGGTAAGGTATAAGGTAAGGTAAGGTAAGGTAAGGTAAGGTAAGGTAAGGTAAGGTAAGGTAAGGTAAGGTAAAGTAAGGTAAGGTAAGGTAAGGTAAGGTAAGGTAAGGTAAGGTAAGGTAAGGTAAAGTAAGGTAAGGTAAGGTAAGGTAAGGTAAGGTAAAGTAAGGTAAGGTAAGGTAAGGTAAGGTAAGGTAAGGTAAAGTAAGGTATGGTATGGTAAGTAAAGTAAGGTAAGGTATGGTAAAGTAAGGTATGGTATGGTAAAGTAAGGTAAGGTATGGTAAGGTAAGGTAAGGTAAGGTACGGTAAGGTAAGGTAAGGTAAGGTAAGGTAAGGTACGGTAAAGTAAGGTAAGGTACGGTAAAGTAAGGTAAGGTACGGTAAGGTATGGTAAGGTACGCAGTGCTTGAATTGGAATGAAAAAGGTGCCAGTACTCTAAAATCAGCAACTTTTTCAAGTCAATTTTATATACACAGCCCACAAACAAGAATTTGGCTACTATAATGCTGGTGGGTTTGTCTCTTTACTACTGTATATTTTAGAAAGGTTCACTGTACTTAACATTTTTTATGATAGGCAGCGGATATGGCTAAAGCTCAGTAAGGTCAATATTAACTGAAAATATAGCAATCAAAGTCTAGATCTTCTGCTGAAGACACATGAAGCAGAGACCTTTCAGGTGAGAGCCCCTCTGGTGGTGTTCAACATTAATGACAAGGAAACAAAGCTCTGGTCAGAAGCATTTTTTATAAAAAGCTTTAACAAAATTAAGTATTTCTGTACATTTTGAATGAAATCTAACTTTCCAACTCAGAAAACGAAAAACGAAAAAGTGCCAAAAGTCTTCTCACATGGCTGAGCTGCTTTGCAATATACTTCACCACTGAAGAATACAAATATGTATAAAGTAAACTATGATGCAATCTAACTTTCCAACTCAGAAAAATGATAAAGAGCATGAACAAAGAACATGTAAAAAGAAATGCAAAATTTGCACAATATAAAATGAGAAACTGTAACTGCAAGTAACAAAGTCTGAGCCATGGTAAAGAGTTACATTGAACACCAAGCTGATCAGATAACTCCCTGGTTGGTCTGAAGTCCTTCTATCTCCAGGATCTGTACAAATCGGCACATTATGCCAAAAGTCTTCTCACTGGGTGAGCTGCTTTGCAATATACTTCACATTGTTAGAAAAGGCTCCAGAAGGCCTTGGGGACATCAGTATCAGGGGCTGGAGCTGGACAGGCTCTTTCATCAGCACTTCTCCTTCCCTTTGCCAGCCAGGACCTCACATACTGTTCCGGATTGAACTGTCCTAGTGATGGTCCATTACATTTAATGAAAACCAGGCTGGACAGTCGGCTGACAGAGAGAGCATTCCTTTTTGCAGTAAGGATATCGTTCATGCAGCTGAATGCCCGCTCACACTCACTAGTGGAGACAGCGATGGTTCGGACTGCTTTCAGTAGAGGCTCCATGGCAGCAGGTGTACGGGATGCCCTGGTTTCCTTGTATTCGCGAAAGCCCTGAACAGTCTCTCTTCTGTCCACTTTCAGCACTTCGCACAAACGTAGCACCTCTACGTCCCCATACTGTACGTCTAACTCCTCTTCAGGCCAACTTCCAGGATGGATAACTTTCATGTCCTGGATTAGCTGATTGTCCCGGGCCTCCCGGCCATGTAATGGGATTTCTCTTGTGCTGACATGAGAGGAGGTTGTGGAAGTCATTCTGTGTCTCAGATTCTCTACCATACTGCGGAAAAACTGACCTGCATGAATCTGTACAAGCCTGCCATTCTCACGCAGGGCAACACCCTTGAAGGACTTCTCAGCTAGAGCTGTATGAACTGTAGTCATGTGTGGGCCAGGCATGGTGACCATGGATTCAAAAACTCGTATTTCTCGAGTTAAGAGCCTATCTGCTGTAGGCAGTGTCATCTCTCTTTTTTGGAGTTGCCGAGAGAGGTCGCTGAGCTCTGTGAGCGCATCGTACATCAGTCCCAGATTGCTGACAAACGTTGCAGATGTGAGCACATCATCCAGGCCCTTGTACTTTGCTCTGTCTCTGGAATCCCTGCTCGTGTCGTTTGCAGCATTTGTGAAGTGATCATGAAGCACTCGGTAGTTTTCCCAGACTGCTCTGACGCTCCTTTCACTTGAAGCCACCCAGCGGATGGACAAAACACGCCCTATCACCAGGAGACGCTGTCCGACTGCTTGCGCACACTGCGCTAACTGCCTCCGATTTTTGGGGGAGGCATGGAACAAGGAATAGAGTTTGTCAAAAAAGATCTGGAAATGATTGAGCCCTGAGACCTCCTTGACCACATCCCCAACTGCCAGCTCTAGACGATGATTGGAGCAGTGCCACACAAACAGGCTTGGGAATTTACTACACAACTGGGTAGCAACGCCTGTTCTCTTCCCTAGCATGACTGAAGCCCCATCACATGCAAAAGAAACGAAACACTGACCTAAAAAGTCCTCGTTAAAATCTCTTCCAAGACACTCCATTAACGCCTTTGTGATGTCATCAGCCGTTGTTCCATCCAACTCGATCAGCTCCCAAAAAAACGTTTCGGGCTCAGCATCAGCTAATGCTGAGCGTAGACACACAACAAGCACCGTTTTACCACTAATAGTGGTAGATTCATCGACCAAAACACAGAGTTTTCTTTGCTTTTCTGTAATGTCTTTTGCCATTTTTTTCTTCAGCTCATGAGCTATGTGGTCGATGATTTCGCCACAGGTTTTATTGGAGTGCAAAACCCTGCCCACGTTCAGCCCATTCAGTTTCTGTACATTCAAATCAATTGGCATGTCTGTGAATGGCCGGCTATGTTTGCCAATTTTATATGCCGTTCGAAAAACTCTGATAGTGGTGTCTAATTCAGATTTATGCATAGACTGCACTTGATGTTGAATAGTTTCACATGAAGCAGATGTAAGGATGTCAGCAGCTTTTACATGGGCTTGTGATTCTTTATGTTCTTTGATTTTTTTTCTCAGGCTAGCTTGTTGTTTGCCCTTGTCAACACCGAAATGAGACACTGCACACTCACCCCATTCAGTTGACAGTTTCAGTCCTTGTCCAGTGTGTATTCCCAAAGATTTGACATCTCTGCATATCCGACATCCTAGCTTCTTATCTTTAAGAAGGAGCCATGCATTGGTCTTGCAAACATATTGCACCTGGTCCGTTGTCCAGCAGTCAGGTGCATCGCTTTGCCCGGTGTTGGTGGTGGCAGTTGCGCCAGCAGCAGCTAACGTTAGAGGCTCTGGAGGAGGCGGCGGAGCTAGTGCTAATGCTAATGCACTAGAACTTGGAGCAGGAGGATCAACCAAAGAAAGCTCCCCATCAGACACAATTTCCAACACAGGCACAGCATTCTCTGTATTTGAAGTTTCTTCCGGCGACAACCGCTGTCTTTTTGCACTTTTATTAATCCACGCTAACATTTTAGAAATGCTAATTTGTGACGTGACTTGCTTTCCTTCTCTCGGGGGCGTGCCTGCTCTGTTCTATCACTCTACATAGCCACCCACTGGGTGGGAGTTGCACTGCATAAACACAACACACGTGCATCTAGGTATGTAAATTGTAAAGCATTAAAACATGGTTTTACTAACAGTTTTCAGTATGTTGTTACTTCGGCATTATTATTATTATTATTATTTTGAAACGTGTATTACTATTAAATCACGGTCAAATAGGTTAATTTTGACATAGTCGTTTCCACCACAGTATTTACATGGAGAAGATAAGCCCCGCCCCCTCTCCAGCACGTTCTGTTAGAATGACAGGAGTAAACAGCTGACAGCCGCTGTGAAACTCCAGCGGTTAGAGCGATGAGAATGTCCGTTCGGCACCTCATGACGCATCTACTGAGTACCGGGCGGCTGTATATATATATATGGATGTATAATAAGAACGGCGGGAGAGTGTTGAGTACTGGCACGGTGCATGAGTACCGGAGTACCGCCAGCATGCCGGTACTGAGCAAGAAGTGCCGGTACTCCATGGGTCAGAACCAGAAGTGCCGGTACTGCGTACCGGTGAGTACCGGCCCAATTCCAGCACTGAAGGTACGGTAAGGTAAGGTACGGTAAGGTAAGGTAAGGTAAGGTAAGGTACGGTAAGGTAAGGTATGGTAAGGTACGGTAAGGTAAGGTACGGTAAAGTAAGGTAAGGTATGGTAAGGTACGGTAAGGTAAGGTACGGTAAAGTAAGGTAAGGTAAAGTAAGGTAAGGTATGGTAAGGTAAGGTACGGTAAAGTAAGGTAAGGTATGGTAAGGTAAGGTAAGGTATGGTAAGGTAAGGTATGGTAAGGTAAGGTACATTTATTTTCAGACACAAAGGCAATTCAAAGTGCTTTACATCATCATTAACACTTAACAAGAAGACAACAGAAAGGAACACAATAAATAAACATAATGGAATAACAGATTCATAAAAACCATGCATCAAAGAGATACAGAATATAGTTTAAACACAACATTGTAGAGACTAGGGGCCGGTCCAGAGACTAGGGGCAGGTCCAGAGACTAGGGGCAGGTCCAGAGACTAGGGGCCGGTCCAGAGACTAGGGGCCGGTCCAGAGACTAGGGGCAGGTCCAGAGACTAGGGGCAGGTCCAGAGACTAGGGGCCGGTCCAGAGACTAGGGGCCGGTCCAGAGACTAGGGGCAGGTCCAGAGACTAGGGGCAGGTCCAGAGACTAGGGGCAGGTCCAGAGACTAGGGGCCGGTCCAGAGACTAGGGGCAGGTCCAGAGACTAGGGGCAGGTCCAGAGACTAGGGGCAGGTCCAGAGACTAGGGGCCGGTCCAGAGACAAGGCTCAGGTCCGGAGACTAGGGGCAGGTCCAGAGACTAGGGGCAGGTCCAGAGACTAGGGGCAGGTCCAGAGACTAGGCTCAGGTCCAGAGACTAGGGGCCGGTCCAGAGACTAGGGGCAGGTCCAGAGACTAGGGTCCGGTCCAGAGACTAGGCTCGGGTCCAGAGACTAGGCTCAGGTCCAGAGACTAGGGGCCGGTCCTGAGACTACGGGCCAGTCCAGAGACTACGGGCCGGTCCAGAGACTACGGGCCGGGCCAGAGACTAGGGGCCGGTCCAGAGACTAGGGGCAGGTCCAGAGACTAGGGGCCGGTCCAGAGACTACGGGCCAGTCCAGAGACTACGGGCCGGTCCAGAGACTACGGGCCGGGCCAGAGACTAGGGGCCGGTCCAGAGACTAGGGGCCGGGCCAGAGACTAGGGGCCGGGCCAGAGACTAGGGGCCAGTCCAGAGACTAGGGGTCGGTCCTGAGACTACGGGCCAGTCCAGAGACTAGGGGTCGGTCCAGAGACGAGGGGTCGGTCCTGAGACTACGGGCCAGTCCAGAGACTAGGGGTCGGTCCAGAGATGAGGGGTCGGTCCTGAGACTAGGGGTCGGTCTAGAGACTAGGGGCACGTTGCTTGATCTTGCCACATTGAGAATTAACGGTCAAACTGTGTGGAAATCTCAAGTTAAGATCACTAACGATGCAAATAGCCGTACTAACTGAAATGCATATTGTTAGCTGTGTCTGTTAGCTGTGTCTGTTAGCTGTGTCTGTTAGCTGTGTCTGTTAGCTGTGTACATATGTAATTCAAAATAAGATATGAATACATCAGACCATTTAGGTGATAGGAAGTGTATAACATCTATACCAGGGGTCGGCAACGGGCGGACCGCGGTCCGGATCCGGACCCAGACGCCGACCTATACGGACCCGGAGCTATAATCAATACATTAATAGGGGTGGCGCCTCCCGCTTTTTTAATGCTGATTTGGGTGACTTGTGTAATTCGTGGAGAACCGAAGAGTTTTCGTTTTGGGGGTGGGGAGTCCGTCCGTCAGTCCGACTGACGGAAGACTTCTCACTTCAAAAAAGAAGAAGAAATCTAGACCGCAAAAATAATTAAACAAGCGAGTACCTGTTTTTCCTGGCCAAGGACAGGTTCCTTGAACACAACACGGGCGTAACGTGTCTTCACGTGGTATATGTCTCGTCTGAAAGGAGTGCTGACAGAGAGCACCGGAACGCCGCTCCAGCCCTTCAGATATTGCAGTAGGCTACCCATAAGGAGCCCACATGCCACAGTGTTTACGTGGCTGTGTCTTTAGTTGTAAGCACAGTGGCGATCTGTTGTTATTAGCATCTGGTTAGCTAGCTATGCTAACGAATTTAAAGAGCTTTTCTACAACCAGGTGGAAGAGAGTTCTCTCCTGAGAGGCTCAAATAACCTCAGCTCAGTGAGGTTAAGGCACACCTTGATATGATCGTTATAGTTATTAATGAGACTAAATGAAAAACAGGTATACAATACTATATGACAGTAACAAAAAAGTTGTTAAAAATAACAAGAACACAGTTTAAAAGGGGAGTGATTTGTAAAATATCCAAAAAGAAAAATATGCTTACAGTTCTGTTTCATATGGGTGTTGAGAGATGTTTCCATAGATCTCTTCATGTTGCTCTCAAAGTGCACCAGATTGATGCTTTTAACTTCAATATTTAATCTTCCCGGGGGAGCATGCCCCCGGACCCCCCTAGAGGAGGTTAGGTCCCCCCCCCCCCCACTTAAATCATGTTCACATGGATAGGATACTAAATACATTTGCACACATCTTGTGTCCATATCTTTCTGTTTTGGTGGTCATGCCACACCGTGCACGTGCATGCATGCCACACCGTGCACGTGCATGCATGCCACACCGTGCACGTGCATGCATGCCACACCGTGCGCATGCATGCATGCCACACCGTGCACGTGCATGCATGCCACACCGTGCACATGCCTGCATGCGTGAGTCATGGTGAGATATCTGGATTCAGAGGTTGCTTTTTCTTTGCACAGAATGAAAGAAAGGCCAAATTAATGGGCTGTGATTTTAGTTTAGTTTTAAGCAAAGGTTGAGTTCAATCATTTGTACGACCCTCGGAGGATGTTGTAAAAATGTAAAGGAAAAAGGTTCCCCACCCCTGCTGTAAATAATAATAAAAACCCTTGATTTATAACTTAACATCTCTGTCTCCTATTGATCTGAGTATATGATAAAGAATAGTTAATTGAAGCATTATAGCACAGGTCTTTGTCAGATAGTATTACGCTGTTTTTGTTCTGCTTCGAAGAGTTCTCTCTTTTTTCACCTACCTGTGTTTGCATCCCTGAAACCAATGAGCACCTGCATGTGTGTGAGAATGGCCCTGACTCCATGTCAACCCAGATTTACAAACTCCTGGCAGGACAATAAGCTCAATTCTCACACTGAATTTAAAAAAAGTAAGTGAGGGACTGCAATATAAGAGGGAAAGAAAGAGAAACTTTAAACTGTTCAATTGCTATGATGTAAAGACTGATATTGTTCTATAATCGTCTGAAACTGTTAAGTCATGATGTGAAACGGTTAACAAAGAAAAAGGGAAACTCAAGCTGCTGCTACACTTTATTTTATTTATCTAAAATTAAGCAATTTTAAGATGCACATATTTTCAAAAGCTATTTTATTTATTTTCTCTATTTTATTTGTAAATGCCGCCCGAGAGGAACATTACACATATCCACAGTATTTACTGTATATCTGTAGAGTTCAATGTTAATGGACAATAAGTATTCTTGTTTTTGAATTGTACTTTCTTTATTTGATTGGCAGTCAGTTGTTGATTACATGCAGACGTTGATAAAGCTACAGGTCACTTCAATATATATCACACTAATTCATAAAGCAACTTAGACATGTTGATGTTCCGGACCTTTGCATGGGGAGATTTTCTCTAACTGGACCTCGTTGAATATTAGTTGAATACCCCTGATCTATACGCTGTGAGCCCGCCTATACGTACCGATGGGGAGGATGAGGAAGCGGACGTAGTTCAGCCAATCAGGCGTCTTGCTGGCCATCTGCTCCACGAAGCAGCAGAGCACGGTGCTCAGGTAGGTCTGGTCTCCGGCCACCGCCACCTTCAGGGTGGGGGGGGGTGTGCGAGTTACAGTTACAGCTGAAACACACATGTACGTCACATCACAATATATTCATATAATACTCAAGATTCATCGGAGAACCTCTCCACGATTCAACTTCAGTGTATGTGTTTGCTTGATTTATTGAGTTGCAATGCTGCACTGATGCTGTCATGAGTCTGCATTTCATCACTTCCTGTCCACTGGTCTGGAGGTCAATGGTTTTCTGAATGTGTTTTTAGTTGTTTTCCTGAAATAAGGTCTCTGGTTAACACAAGCTGAAGAGATGTTAACGTTTTGTTTTACGAAATATAATACGTCAATAAATGCCCCACTGGTGAATTTAAAAATGGAGGTTAGTAACACGTGTCTAAATTAGATGACTAAACGCCATCACGCCCAACATTAGCCACCTATAGCTTAGCGGTGGTGACGTGAAGTCATGTGACCGTGCTGTAGTTCCTTTATAGCCCAACATTAGCCGCCTTTAGCTTAGCGGTGGTAACGTGAAGTCATGTGACCGTGCTGTAGTTCCTTTATAGCCCAACATTAGCCTCCTTTAGCTTAGCGGTGGTGACGTGAAGTCATGTGACTGTGCTGTAGTTCCTTTATAGCCCAACATTAGCCACCTTTAGCTTAGCGGTGGTGACGTGAAGTCATGTGACCGCGCTGTAGTTCCTTTATAGCCCAACATTAGCCACCTTTAGCTTAGCGGTGGTGACGTGAAGTCATGTGACCGCGCTGTAGTTCCTTTATAGCCCAACATTAGCCACCTTTAGCTTAGCGGTGGTGACGTGAAGTCACGTGACCGTGCTGTAGTTCCTTATAGTCCAACATTAGCCTCCTTTAGCTTAGCGGTGGTGACGTGAAGTCATGTGACCGTGCTGTAGTTCCTTTATAGCCCAACATTAGCCACCTTTAGCTTAGCGGTGGTGACATGAAGTCATGTGACCGTGCTGTAGTTCCTTTATAGCCCAACATTAGCCACCTTTAACTTAGCGGTGGTGACGTGAAGTCATGTGACCGCGCTGTAGTTCCTTTATAGCCCAACATTAGCCACCTATAGCTTAGCGGTGGTGACGTGAAGTCATGTGACCGTGCTGTAGTTCCTTTATAGCCCAACATTAGCCACCTTTAGCTTAGCGGTGGTGACGTGAAGTCATGTGACCGTGCTGTAGTTCCTTTATAGCTCAACATTAGCCACCTTTAGCTTAGCGGTGGTGACGTGAAGTCATGTGACCGTGCTGTTGTTCCTTTATAGCCCAACATTAGCCACCTTTAGCTTAGCGGTTGTGACGTGAAGTCATGTGACCGTGCTGTAGTTCCTTTATAGCCCAACATTAGCCACCTTTAGCTTAGCGGTTGTGACGTGAAGTCATGTGACCGTGCTGTTGTTCCTTTATAGCCCAACATTAGCCACCTTTAGCTTAGCGGTTGTGACGTGAAGTCATGTGACCGTGCTGTAGTTCCTTTATAGCCCAATTATTACATTGCATTTAGCTGACGCTTTTATCCAAAGCGACTTACAATAAGTACATTCGACCAGGAAGACACAACCTTGAAGAAAACAGAATCATAAAGTACATCAGGTTTCATAGAGCCAAACATTTCAAGTGCTACTCAACTGGCTTTAGGTAAGCCAGTCCTTTATTAGTATATAAGTGCTTTGTTAATAGTTCTATCGCTCGAAGTGGAGTCGAAAGAGATGAGTTTTCAGTCTGGAAGGTGTGTAAGCTTTCTGCTGTCCTGATGTCAATGGGGAGCTCATTCCACCATCTTGGAGCCAGGACAGCAAACCCACGTGTTTTTGCTGATGGGAACTTGGGTCCCCCTCGCAGCGAGGGTGCAGCGAGTCGTTTGGCTGATGCAGAGCGTAGTGCACGCGCTGGGGTGTACAGTTTAACCATGTCCTGGATGTAGGAAGGGCCAGATCCATTCGCAGCATGGTACGCAAGTACCAGTGTCTTGAAGTGGATTCTAGCAGTTATCGGAAGCCAGTGAAGGGAGCGGAGGAGCGGAGTGGTGTGGGAACATTTAGGAAGGTTGAAGACCAGACGAGCCGCTGCATTCTGGATGAGCTGCAGAGGTCGGATGGCTCATGCAGGTAGACCAGCCAGGAGGGAGTTGCAGTAGTCTAGGCGTGAGGTGACGAGAGCCTGGACCAGTACCTGAGTCGCTTTCTGGGTCAGCTGGGGACGTATCTTCCTGATGTTGTAAAGCGTGTATCTGCAGCAACGGGTTGTAGCAGCGATGTTTGCAGTGAAGGACAGGTTGTTATCTAGGGTCACACCCAGATTCCTTGCAGTCTGAGTCGGGGAAACAACAGAGGTGCCGATGTTGATTGTTAGGTCAAGATTGGGAGAATCTTTTCCCGGAAGGAAAAGCAGTTCAGTCTTGTCAAGGTTGAGCTTGAGGTGATGAGCAGACATCCACTGAGAGATGTCAGCTAGACAAGCAGAGAAACGCGTGCGACGACCTGGGTCTCTGAGTGGGGAAAGGACAGAATTAATTGGGTGTCGTCAGCGTAGCAGTGGTATGAAAAACCATAGGGGCTAATGACTGATCCGAGTTTGTGGGAGAAGAGGAGGGGGACCAAGAAAAGAGCCCTGAGGGACCCCTGTAGTTAATTGACAAGGGTCGGACTCGGACCCTCTCCAAGTTACCCTGTAGGTACGGTCTTTGAGGTATGAGGTGAGGAGGGAAAGTGCAGAGCCTGAAACTCCAAGTTCTTGGAGAGTGTGAAGGAGGATCTGATGGTTCACTGTGCCAGCTCTTTACTTCAGTGGTGTTAATATGGGAATAGTATTGAGTAACTTACAATCTCTGGATCCGGCTGAGGATGGCGCTGAAGGCGGCCTGAACGTCGGCGGCTGACAAGGTGCAGACGATCGGCTGATCGAAGAGAATCTCCGACAGATACTGAACACAGAGAGGGGACATCATGCATGTTCATTAAAATATCCATCACTCTCATCCCTGTCCAACCTCAGAGAAACATTACAACAACTGTGAACATTCATAAACACACCTCCGCCCCTCAAAGACTTGCATCCTTTGGTTACTAAAACCCTTTATGAACACACAGTTAGAAATACACTACATTTATACAGTTTTGTACATTTAACCTTTTTAGACTGTAAGTGTAAATATGCACATTGACATTGAAAGTTATCTCGTTGCACTGTCATCGCTACTACCTCTGCTTTTAACACTCTTATTTATTTATGTGTGTATATTTTTTTACTTCAGTGAGAGTTGCCAAAGAAATGTCGTTGTACTTTGTATGAAGACAATAAAGATATATTCTATTATATTCTATATCATACGATTATATTCTATAAAAATACTGATACAGATAACGAAATAATAGTTTTGTGTGTGAGATGTTCCTCTGATGCGATCAGACCTGCCCCTGCCAGTCGGAGGTGTTGATCAGGATGATGGAGTCGGGGATCCGCTCCTCAGAGAACAGGATGTGGTTCAGCTGATCCAGGACCGACTTCCTGGCAGCCTGAGGAGAAAAAGCCTGAGCGTTCAGGTCCCGATCTCCCTTTCTCTGGAACAACTTCCTGTCTTCATCAGGGAGGCAGACAGTGTGTTGAAGACTTTCCTTTTTAATAAAGCCTACAGGTTAGAGCTGGTTTCAGGTCACCTAATGGCTCTCCTCCTGAGCCTTACATTGTATGCTATTTGTTTTCTATTGTTTCTATTGTCTTATTGTTGTGTAGTATCTTGTTTTATTCTTTATGTATTTTATTTGTATTTCATCTTCTATTTTGTCTTTTAATTATCTTGTAATTGTATTTATCTTCTAACACTTTCATCTATGTGTGTTCAACTGTAAAGGCCACTGAGAAATAGCTGTGTTGTGATATTGGGCTATATAAATAAACTTTGATTTGAAAAAGATCACACAAAATAAAATGGCTGATTGTGGAAAACCTGTCCGTCTGTCTCACCTGTGGAGGAAGTATCCTGCAGTCCATGGAAGTCTCACTGTCCATGCTGCTGTGGTTCTGTCTGTCCTTCATGGAGGCTCCCCAAGAGTGGCGAGACAGCTGACATCGTGTCTTACTGAAAACAAACCAATATTACATCCCAGCAGCTTGTTGATACGTACAGGTAGCCTTGTGTGATAGTGTGTGTGTGTGTGTGTGTGTACCTTGTTGACATGTGTTTTGGGGGCTCAACCTCAACTTCCTGTGCAGAGAATAAGAAAAAGAGAGTGGGTTTCTGTGTGTGTCTGTGTGTCTGTGTGTGTGTGTATGTGTCTGGTAAACACTAACCACGGGGCCCGCCTCCTCTTCTCGGATCTCAGATGGTAATCGGGGCCCCTGAGTGGCAGGAATCTCCATTTCCTGTTAACCAGAGATGAGGAAGTACCCAGATACTTTACATCTCTACACATTATTCCGGCATCCAAAATATTTTCATTACATTCAGGTGAACATGTTATGGGTCAGTTTTACTCACAGTTTGTTGTTTCTGCGTCTGAATCTCACTCTGAGAGCTCGAATGAGAAACCCCGTCAAAGAAAGGCCTGCATGGTCAGAATCAGATGGATTAACACATTATCCATGAAACATCGGACACTTTATCATCAGAGACGTCCTGTTTATTTAAGCTCCTCTGGTCGTGATTAAGTGCTGCAGACTTTGGATTCTGCGTCATTCTGAAAAGAAGACCAAAAAAACAATACTACACAGTGCAAAAACCTTAAAAAACAACAATTTAAAACTGTTTTAACTGGATGCTACTTCACTTCTTTTTATAATACTGCTGCTTATTTTCCCTATATTTCCACACAAAGGCTAGAGGCACCAAACTTGGTAGTCATCAAAGAAGGGAGGACACCATCACACACCACCAAATTGCATGACTCTAGCACTCACCGTTCTCATAACCCTAATCCTAGCTATTTTCAAAGTGTCCTTGGGCAGGATACCTGACCACAAATGACTCTCTTAGTTTAATAGGTCTGTTTAAATAGCGCATCAGATAAATACTAAATAACATGGTGTTAAATGTTAAAACCAATCTAACACTCCCTCTTCGGGCGTTTTGGGCAGATCACCCTTTTATACTGTTTATCACCCCCTATAACCTGAGGAAAACCCCACATTCAATACAATGGAGGCCAATGGCAGCTATATCTAATGAAGCAGCTATAAAAGCCAAACTTGGTACACAATCAGCAATGGGAAGAGGACAACAATTCACACCAAATGTTACCACTCTACCATTTACTCTTCAGGAGTTATATGAGGGGCATACCCTTTTTGCTATAATGGATGTCAATGGCAGCTTCATCAAAGGAATAGGCTAGAAGCACCAAACTGGGTAGTCGTCAAAGATGGGAGTACACCATAACACACACCAAATTGCATGACTCTAGCACTCACCATTCTCATAACCCTAACCCTAATCCTAGCTATTTTCAAAGGGCCCTTGGCCACGATACCTGACCACAAATTACTCTCTAAGGTTTAATAAGTGTCATTAGGTGAACCTTCAGATAAATAATAAATAACATGTGTTGTTAAATGTTAAAACCAATCTAACTCTCACTGTTCGGGAGTTGTAAGTGGATCCCCCCTTTCTGTTTATCACCCTAACAACAACCCTCAATCAATCACAATGGAGGCCAATGGCAGCTATATCTAAACAAAGCGGCTACAATAGCCACACTTGGTGCCACATCAGCAATGTGAAGAGACAATAATGCACACTAAATTTGTACCACTCTACCATTTACCCTTTGTGAGTCTAAATGAGGGGCATACCCTTTTTGCTATAATGGCTGTCAATGGCAGCTTCATCAAAGGAATAGGTAGAAGCACCAAACTGGGTAGTCGTCAAAGATGGTGAGGACACGATAACCACACACCAAATTGCATGACTCTAGCACTCACCGTTTTCATAACCCTCAACCCTAATCCTAGCTATTTTTCAAAGTGTCCTTGGGCAGGATACCTGACCACAAATGACTCTCTTAGGTTTAATAGGTCTGTTTAAATAGAGCATCAGATAAATAATAAATAACATTGGTGTGTTAAATGTTAAACCAATCTAACACTCACTCTTCGGGCGTTTTGGGCAGATCACCCTTTTATACTGTTTATCACCCCTATAACCTGAGGAAACACCCCACATTCAATACAATGGAGGCCAATGGCAGCTATATCTAATGAAGCAGCTATAAAAGCCCAAACTTGGTACACATCAGCAATGGGAAGAGACAATCATCTCACCAAATGTTACCACTCTACCATTTACTCTTCAGGAGTTATATGAGGGGCATACCCTTTTTGCAATAATGGATGTCAATGGCAGCTTCATCAAAGGAATAGGCTAGAAGAAGCACCAAACTGGGTAGTCGTCAAAGGATGGGAGTACACCATAACACACACCAAATTGCATGACTCTAGCACTCACCATTCTCATAACCCTAACCCTAATCTAGCTATTTTCAAAGGGCCCTTGGCCACGATACCTGACCACAAATTACTCTCTAAGGTTTAATAAGTGTCATTAGGTGAACCTTCAGATAAATAATAAATAACATGTGTTGTTAATGTTTAAAACCAATCTAACACTCACTGTTCGGGAGTTGTAGGTGGATCCCCCCATTTCTGTTTATCACCCTAACAACAACCCTCAATCAATCACAATGGAGGCCAATGCAGCTATAATCTAAAAAAGCGGCTACAAATAGCCACACCTTGGTGCACATCAGCAATGTGAAGAGACCAATAATGCAGCACTAAATTGTACCACTCTACCAATTTACCCTTTGTGAGTTAATGAGGGGCATACCCTTTTTGCTATAATGGATGTCAATGGCAGTTTAATCAAAGGAATAGGCTAGAAGCACCAAACTGGGTAGTCGTCAAAGCATGGGAGGACACGATAACACACACCAAATTGCATGACTCTAGGCACTCACCGTTTTCATAACCCTAACCCTAATCCTAGCTATTTTCAAAGTGTCCTTGGGCAGGATTACCTGACCACAAATGACTCTCTTAGGTTTAATAGGTCTGTTTAAATAGAGCATCAGATAAATAATAAACAACATGGTGTTAAATGTTAAAACCAATCTAACACTCACCGCTCGGGAGTTTTGGGCGCATCACCCCTTTTATATTGTTTATCAACCCCTATACCCTGACAACAACCCACATTCAATTATAATGGATGTCAATGGCAGCTTATATCAAAGAAAGCAGCTACAAAAGCCAAAACTTGGTGCACATCAGCAATGGAGGAGACAATAATGCCACACCAAATTGTACTACTCTACCCTTAACCCATCTGGAGTTATATGAGGAATATTCCCCTTTTTGCTATAATGGGAGTCAATGGCATGTCAACCAAAAGAAGAGGCTTGAGGCGCCAAACTCAGTACACATCAAATAAGTGAAGACACCATCACACACACCACATTTCAATACGCTAGCCCTCACCGTTTACATAACCCTAGCTATTTTCAAAGTGTCGTTGGGCAAAATATTTAACCCGAAATTGGATGGACCTTCAGATAAATAATGAAAAGTTAAATGTTAAATAGCGTCTGCAGAAGGACCTGAGTTTGGGTTTTGGCGAGACCATGATGATGTCGCTGTCGTCGAGCTCCGGTCCGCTGTCACTCGGGTCGTAACCCTGCAGACTGTCGTACAGCTGGTCCAGGTCTTCTGCCGCCTCCGGACCCCCCCCCACCGGGTCTGAGTCAAGAACCTGCAGCGGGTCAACAACATCGAGATTTAACATTGATATTCATATATTAACAGTCTTTTATTTAAAGAAAACTCATGTGCAATGCCTTGTTTACATGCTGCTGTGACAACAAATGTCTCAATAGAAAACAAAATGTAGTTATAATCAAATAAGCCACTATTTCAGGACATCAACAGCTCAGTCGATTAATAAATTAGCGTCTATAAACATTTAAGAAATGTTCACATTTATTTTAACTAATTTCGAGTCTTTTTAATGTATTTGAAATTATTCTGCATTAGATAATTTTAAGATTAATACTACATAGTTTGATATCTCTATTGTTAATATTGTTAATTTGTATTTATTGGGTTTCAATCTTTTTCACTGAATCAGTTCTCCTGAATCAGTTATTTTCAAATCTCTTAAAGGATTTTGGTTTCAGGAGGAGGAATATTTTGAATTGTTGTTATGTCTTTAGTGCTCAGTGCAAACCTCGTCTGGGACCTTGAATCTCCTCAGCAGAGACACAAACCTCTGTTTGAAGATCGATTGCTGAAAGAAAGGAAGCAGAAAAGTGAGACACAGTGTTACACGAGAACTAATTATAAGTGGTAGTTTATACAAATCCACCCATTCTGTTTCTCTGTGAATGATCAGCTCTGATTGGTCCACACCTGAGTCAGGGACGTTGTTCTGACCAGTTTCTTGCGAGAATTCTTCAACTTTCCCTGGAAATCCTCATCATCATCATACAGGTCCTGAGGTTTGATAAGAAACAGAATAACAGACAAGCTCAACATATTTCTGCGGGCTTGATTGCCTTTTCAGAAAGGGTTCGGCCTGAGGACGCACATTTTGAACATTTTGTTAACATGCTAAATATTCGTACGTTATTATTTCAAAAATAAAGGAATCTCTTAAAGGTGAAGATTTGTATCGATGTTTCAACTTCAGCTGCCAATCACCTGAGGGGGGACTGCGTCGTCACTTCCTTCCTGTTCGGAGGAGAAGCTGTCGTCATCGTCCTCAGAGTAGTTCTCCATGTAAGGAGAGTGATCTGCACAATAAGCGATAGTACACAATATCACAGTTCAAAGAGACCTTTTACTTCTTCACAAACACATGACTAGTCTAGTTTAAAGAGTCCTCTCCTGCTGATGTTCAGGTGTATATCAGTATGTAGTGTCTCTACTTTAAAGAGTCCTCTCCTGCTGATGTTCAGGTGTATATCAGTATGTAGTGTCTCTACTTTAAAGAGTCCTCTCCTGCTGATGTTCGGTGTATATCAGTATGTAGTGTCTCTACTTTAAAGAGTCCTCTCCTGCTGGTGTTCAGGTGTATATCAGTATGTAGTGTCTCTACTTAAAGAGTCCTCTCCTGCTGATGTTCAGGTGTATATCAGTATGTAGTGTCTCTACTTAAAGAGTCCTCTCCTGCTGATGTTCAGGTGTATATCAGTATGTAGTGTCTCTACTTTAAAGAGTCCTCTCCTGCTGATGTTCAGGTGTATATCAGTATGTAGTGTCTCTACTTTAAAGAGTCCTCTCTGCTGATGTTCAGGTGTATATCAGTATGTAGTGTCTCTACTTTAAAGAGTCCTCTCCGCTGATGTTCAGGTGTATATCAGTATGTAGTGTCTCTAATTTAAAGAGTCCTCTCCTGCTGATGTTCAGGTGTATCAGTATGTAGTGTCTCTACTTTAAAGAGTCCTTCCTGTGATGTTCAGGTGTATATCAGTATGTAGTGTCTCTACTTTAAAGAGTCCTCTCCTTGATGTTCAGTGTATATCAGTATGTAGTGTCTCTACTTTAAAGAGTCCTCCCTCTGATGTTCAGGTGTATATCAGTATGTAGTGTCTTACTTTAAAGAGTCCTCCTGCTGATGTTCAGGTGTATATCAGTATGTAGTGTCTCTACTTTAAAGAGTCCTCTCCTGCTGATGTTCAGGTGTATATCAGTATGTAGTGTCTCTACTTTAAAGAGTCCTCTCCTGCTGATGTTCAGGTGTATATCAGATGTAGTGTCTCTAACTTTAAAGAGTCCTCCTGCTGATGTTCAGGTGATATCAGTATGTAGTGTCTACTTAAAGAGTCCTCCGCTGATGTTCAGGTGTATATCAGTATGTAGTGTCTCTACTTTAAAGAGTCCTCTCCTGCTGATGTTCAGGTGATATCAGTATGTAGTGTCTCTACTTTAAAGAGTCCTCTTGCTGATGTTCAGGTGTATATCAGTATGTAGTGTCTCTACTTTAAAGAGTCCTCTCCTGCTGATGTTCAGGTGTATATCAGTATGTAGGTCTCTACTTTAAAGAGTCCTCTCCTGCTGATGTTCAGGTGTATATCAGTATGTAGTGTCTCTACTTTAAAGAGTCCTCTCCTGCTGATGTTCAGTGTGTATATCAGTATGTAGTGTCTCTACTTTAAAGAGTCCTCTCCTGCTGATGTTCAGGTGTATATCAGTATGTAGTGTCTCTACTTTAAAGAGTCCTCTCCTGCGATGTTCAGGTGTATATCAGTATGTAGTGTCTCTACTTTAAAGAGTCCTCTCCGCTGATGTTCAGGTGTATATCAGTATGTAGTGTCTCTACTTTAAAGAGTCCTCTCCTGCTGATGTTCAGGTGTATATCAGTATGTAGTGTCTCTACTTTAAAGAGTCCTTCCTCCGCTGATGTTCAGGTGCTATATCATGTAGTGTCTCTACTTTAAAGAGTCCTCTCCTGCTGATGTTCAGGTGTATATCAGTATGTAGTGTCTCTACTTTAAAGAGTCCTCTCCTGCTGATGTTCAGGTGTATATCAGTATGTAGTGTCTCTACTTTAAAGAGTCCTCTCTGCTGATGTTCAGGTGTATATCAGTATGTAGTGTTCTCTACTTTAAAGAGTCCCTCTGCTGATGTTCAGGTGTATATCAGTATGTAGTGTCTCTACTTTAAAGAGTCCTCTCCTGCTGATGTTCAGGTGTATATCAGATGTAGTGTCTCTACTTTAAAGAGTCCTCCTCCTGCTGATGTTCAGGTGTATATCAGTATGTAGTGTCTCTACTTTAAAGAGTCCTCTCCTGCTGATGTTCAGGTGTATATCAGTATTTAGTGTCTCTACTTTAAAGAGTCCTCTCCTGCTGATGTTCAGGTGTATATCAGTATGTAGTGTGTCTACTTTAAAGAGTCCTCTCCTGCTGATGTTCAGGTGTATATCAGTATGTAGTGTCTCTACTTTAAAGAGTCCTCTCCTGCTGATGTTCAGGTGTATATCAGTATGTAGTGTCTCTACTTTAAAGAGTCCTCTCCTGCTGATGTTCAGGTGTATATCAGTATGTAGTGTCTCTACTTTAAAGAGTCCTCTCTCGCTGATGTTCAGGTGATAGAAGTATGTAGTGTC